>NC_079228.1:42714838-43014838 GCF_029633865.1 Lampris incognitus | reverse complement strand
TTTCAACAATACTTTAATAAACATTACAATAAAATTATAACACAAAGACCAACATGGTCAGTAACATCAGATTCACAGAATCTAGATCATCTCAGGACACTCCCCAAGATCAGCTCATCATCCACAATACAGCAAAGCACATTTTTATAACACCACAGAGTGCAAAAACTTCCCAGATCATTCAGCGATTTAAAGTAGCAAAAATCTACTTTCAAACGAGCCCTTAACATTTTCATGAACACAAAAACAGCATCATCATCATCCCCAGTGTCCTCCAGTCTGTTTCTTCTGCTCAGGTACACGGCCATCTTTGAACTCCCCAGAACGAAATTAAAAAGCTGCATTTGGCCTTGTTTTTCTGAGAGTACCTGTAGCCCAGAATGAACATGGGTTTGGAAAAGACCTCCCCAAACAACCCAAAAACAGTTTCCAGCAGAGTAAAAAGTGGCAGCAGTCGACAACTTTCCATGAAACAATGAAAGACAGTTTCACGATTAGAGCAAAATGGGCAATCATGGCTAACATCAGTATTAATAACAGAGACAAAAGCATTAACAGCCACGATACCATGTAAACTCTCCACTGTAGGTCTGCAGCTCTTTCGACCAATGGTGGTTTGTACAGCGCTCTCCACTCAGGACCAACACTGTCCCTTAGACCTAGGTGAGCCCTCCACGGGGTGTCAGGTTTACCATTCAATTTGTCCCTGTGCAAAACTTTAATGTACATTTTGTACACTGACCTTCCATTTGTACCCCGAAAAGAAAACACAGAGGGATTCTCACTTTTAAAAAAAATTTATTTCTGATTTTTCTCCCAATTTAGTGGCCAATCGATCCCTATTTTAATTCAAACACCCACCTTCGTACTGCGTGCATTCACCAACTGCATCTCTCCGGCTGGCAGTGTGGAAGGAGTCGCCTCGCCACTTTCGTGACAAGGTGACTCCAGGCCGAACTACAGTTTTTTCCGACACACCCAGAGACGCATTCATGTGACGAACACAAGCCAACTCCGCCCCCCTCCCGAAGACAGCGTTGTCAATATTGCCACTTCATCGAGTCCGGCCATAGTCGGATCTGACGAGACCGGGGCACGAACCCCGGTCCCCAGTGGGCAACCGCATCGACACAAAGCCGATGCTTAGACCGCTACACCACCGCAGACTAATGGGATTCTCACTTTTAAAAGAGGTCCTGTATAGTCCTTAAAATCTGAGGAAATGTTCATTGAAGGGAAAACATTCCTCCCATCGGGTCTAACAGAACCATTATAATGCTGGACCAACAGTGTCCGCTCACCACTTGTGAGAGCTTCCCTCCATTTGGTAAGCAGCAGAGTGATGACGCGAGTTGATCTCAGCTCTAAGCGGGAGGCAAGAGGATCTGGATTGTCCAAGTCTGGGCCTGCAAGCTGAACCACATGTCCTAGAGTCACCACGTTCGACACACAGAACCGCCTCAGCAGAGTTGGCCCCACTTGACAGACTGCACTGAAACGGAAGCCATGTACGATTGGTTCCTGGAGCAGCCAAAACAAAGAGCTTTGTTGTCTTAGTCTCTCTTTGTTTAACAAGTTCCACACCTTGAACAGCCCACAGTGAAGTCAGGTAGGTCCTTGATGTTAAGCTGTTTCAAGTCCATCAAAACCAAAGATCTGTCCAGTCCCAGGCCACCTAGCTGGCTCAGAATGGTGCAAGCCAGCGACCTCCACACTAACTCAACAGGACCGTACAGAAACCTTTGCAGGAATTGGAAACGGAAGGTAGCCCCCGTGCTGCTCAGGTGGATCAGGCCCTGCCCTCCTTCATCCCTCGGCAGGTACAGCATACACTGAGGCACCCAATGCAGTTTGTTCCAGAAGAAGTCGACAAGAAGAGCCTGGATCTTGGACAGCAGGTCTGGTGGGGGGTCAACAACCGACAGGCGATGCCATAACATTGATAATATCAAGTTGTTGATGAGCAGGACTCGACCTCTGTAGGACATCTCAGTTATGACCCACTTCCACTTTGCCAACCGACCTTTGACCTTTTCATGAACATTTTCCCAGTTTTTAAGAACCACGGACTGATCGCCAAGAAACACCCCAAGATATTTCAGCCCCACCACCTTCCAATTCAACCCCCTAGGCAAGTGGAGCTTTTTCTCCAGTACACCCCCAACACTGACAGCCTCGCTTTTGATCCAGTTAAACCTGGACGATAATATTAAGTCAAACTGGACGATGTCCCTGCCCAACAGGTCAATATCCTGCTGACTGTTCACCAGAATTACTAGATCATCCGCATAGGCTGACAGTTTTAAGGGTGCACTGCAACCTGGGATAGTTATACCCCGAAGGTCAGATCTGAGTTTGTGTAACAATGGCTCAAATGCTAGGGAGTATAACATGCCTGAGAGGGCACAGCCTTGCTTAATCCCCCTTTGCATTTGAAAAGGAGCACTCAAACTACCACTAATTTTCAGCACACTCTGAATGTCACAATACAGAACCTTAAGTTTGCTAATAAAGCCAGGACCAAAACCAAAGGCCCTCAATGTGAGCTACAGAGATTCACGCTCAACACGATCAAAGGCTTTTTCTTGGTCAATGGATATGATGCCGGCGTTGAGGCCAAATAGCTTACAGATCTCTAAAAAGTCTTGAATCAGAATGATGTTATCTGAAATCAACCTGCCAGGTACACAGTAGGTCTGGTCACAATGAGTCACCTGGCCCATCACTTTACTCGGTCTGGTTGCTAGCACCTTTGAGAGGAGCTTATAGTCAGTGCAAAGCAGTGACACAGGCCTTCAGTTTGTAATGGACTGTGGGTCACCTTTCTTGGGCAGCAAGGTCAGAATTGCCCGCCTGCAGCTCAATGGCAGACGCCCTCTGGTGAGACTGTCATTTAGCACCGCCAGCAGATCCCCCCCGATCACCGACCAGAAAGATTTGTAAAAGTCAACAGGTAGACCATCAATACCAGGAGCTTTCCCACTCTGCATACTCTGCAGAGCAGCATAGAGTTCACCAGAGGAAAGAGCTGCTTCCAACTCTACACTGCTCTGCCGGTCCACCTGAGGGAGATCGGTATAAAAACCCAGAGCCACTGCCTGCTCCTCTCTATGCTCACAGCTAAACAGGTTACTGTAGAAGCTGGCAGCACGCTTATGAATCACAGTATGATCAGTCAGCACCTGCCCAGTGTCAGATCTTAAGCTGTGAATGAACTGCTTCTGCCCATTCTTACGCTCCAGGCCAAAGAAAAAGTGTGATGGGACATCCATCTGGGCTACATGTTGAAAGCGGGACCTGACCAAAGCGCCCTGAGCTGAAATACCAGCGCCCTGAGCTGAAATACCAGCAGGTTGGTCAAACAAGACTTTTTTGCTGCGAGTGCCTCGGTATGGTGTTGGTCCCCTGTGGCCTCAGCCAAGTCCTGGAGTTCCTCTACTTCAGACTCCAGAGCTTTCATTGAAGTCATTAAGGTTCGTGTGACATTCCAAGTATACTGTTGACACAGTTGTCTTATTTGGACTTTTCCAATATCCCACCACCGCAGCATGTCGTTGCTAATGAACGCAGGGACATTGGACAAAATGACCTTTTTGGCCGGATTGACCAGTGGCACCACCTGAACAAAGGTGTTGTGTCCGCCACAGTGTCCTGTATTATCACGCCTTGCTCCAGAACTACATTGACTTTGTCAATATTGTCGAGAAACATGATGACTCCACTATTCATCCTAGATGTGGACTTCACACTTTCATAGCCAACGATTTTTCCGATTGCTAAACCGCAATCTTCTACCGAGCACTTGAAGTTCGGACAAAGTTTAACTCCATGTCGGCGTGTGAGCTCCTCCAGCCCCACGCCTCCGACTCCACAAGTCTGCATGACTCACAGCCGGGCCAGTCGAACCTGCTCCACTATGAAAACACACCACCATAATAGTAAATCTGTCAAAATACAAACCCCCAAAAAACATGAAACAACAAAAAATAGATAAGTTAGAAAATGCCGAAACGCGCACTCACTCACACCTCCGAGAGAGAGAGAGAGAGAGAGAGAGAGAGAGAGAGAGAGAGAGAGAGAGAGAGAGAGAGAGAGAGAGAGAGAGAGAGAGAGAGAGAGAGCATGCAGGGCAATGTATGCATTAAAAACCAAATTATTAAACATTAAGATTCCAGTTAGAGTCTGGACAAAAATATTCGATTATGTAATTTTACCCATAGCTTTGTATGGAAGTGAGGTCTGGGGCCCGCTCAGTGGATTGGAGCATGGCTCATGGGACAAACACCCGATAGAGGCCCGCCACACTGAATTCTGCAGGAAAATATTAAATGTTCAAAGGTAGACACCAAATAACACCTGCCGAGCAGAACTGGGGCGTTTCCCACAACAGCTCCATCAGCACCGCCTCAAAACACAGCAGAATAACACAAGTTATGAACCAGTCAAAAGATCTGTATTTGGAACATTGGAGAAATGAAACTAAAACCCAGAGCAGACTAAACTGTTATCTGACCCTAAACAGAGAATATAGACTGGCCGAGTACCTCCACTCTGTCAGAGGTACGAAGCAGAGACGGATCCTGACCACATACAGGCTCAGTGACCTCCAGCTGGCTATAGAAACAGGAAGACACAGACCAACATGGCTGCCCAGAGAGGAGCGTAGTATATGTGGCCACTGCTGGACAGGGGAGGTAGAAACAGAGATGCACCTCCTCCTCCACTGTGAGAAGTTCTCCTCAGTAAGACACGTCCACTTCGGGGAAATAGCCAAGAAAACACCAAGCTTCCTACTGTTAAGCCCAGAGGAGAACCTGGCAGGTCTCCTGGTGAAGGAACAGCAGCTCCTCTGGCAGCTAAACACATATCTGCTGCCCCAGCCTGCAGGCCTCACAACCACTGTGAGACCCCCAAGATACTACATGCTGCTGCTGCTGCTGCTGCTGCTGCTGAGTCACTGCATTCAACCGTGTGGCATGTGTTGCACTGTACTGTATGGCAGGGAGGGAAAAAGGGGTCGACTGCTGAGGTGGGCAAAGATATGGAGCAGGCTCATGTGATGACTCCTATGTACTAATGTGTGATGTCATGCGAATTTGATATGTGTTTAATATGTGATGGAATGTTTTAGTCTTTTGCAAACTGCTTTGGCAATGGCATCTTTTCTGTTCATGTCAATAAAGCTATTTGAGATTGAGAGTGACAGCGAGAGAGAGAGACACACACAAACACACACACACACAGAGTGGGAGAGAGAGACAGAGAGCGGGGGGGAGAGAGACAGAGAGAGAGAGCGGGAGAGAGAGAGAGACAGAGCGAGACAGAGTGACAGAGACCTTTGACCTTTAACCAAGCCTTTAATGTTTCAATTCTTCATTCACATCAAGATAACAACATTAACACAAATACTCATATACACAGTGGAAAAACACAACAATCACCACACACAGTAAAAACAAAAGGATACACACCTTCCCCTATGTTCTTCTTTTTTCAGAAATTAAGAAGAAGCACTTGGTTTTCTACAGTACACAGCACATCCCCATGTCCCCACATAGAAATAAATCCTTCCAAGTTTGAACTAAGTTTGAAAAACATGAACTCAGTTTTCAGTCGAGCAGACACTAGACCCTGAACATGAGCTTGGCGTCTGTGGACCCTGTACCTTTCATTTTGTTGCGTCTGCTAAGCCAAATGCTCATTTTCACCTGACCCAAGGTGACACGTCTGCACTGTGCTGCCATGTACCTCGGACCAAAGACAAACAGGCTGTCTGCAAGACCCTCTCCTAAACCTCTGAGGCACCGCTGCAGGACAGAGAAAAGAGGGCCCCACCTGGGACATCTGAGCCATCAGTGCTGTAGGGTTTCCTCATCATTACAGAAAGAGCAGTGACTCCCTGCCCTAGGATCAATGTGTGCTTCATGTCTGTTCGTAGCCACAGCCCCATTTACCTCCCTCCACTGTAGATCCATGCACCTCCCTCCACTGTAGATCCATGCCCCACCCTCCACTGTAGATCCATGTACCACCCTCCACTGTAGATCCGCAGTGCATTTCTCTATGGGGGGTTTGTACAGCGAGCTCCAGCTGCCCCTGGAGGATGAGCCTGGTGCCAACACACTCAACCACCTCGACTCCTGTATGCCGGCTAGTGATGTTCTGTTGAGAACCTTTACAGCGACTGCGTACAAGGCCTTCTGTGATGTACTTAAGAAGTCATGTAGTTCTGGTGTTTTGAAGGATAGAATGCCCCCCCTCACTTCCTCCTGCTCCTCCACTGCTGCACTGATGGACAAAGATGGAAAAACAGGCAGCATAGCCAGCTGATCCTCTCCACATGCTGCTCCTAGTGCCTCTCTGAAGAAGCCAGGAAATGCACTGATCACTTCCTCCAACAACCTCTCCATCAAACGAAGAGATTTAAAGCCAGTCTCTTGGCTCAAAATGCCAGCTGTCTTTCACTGTCCTCCTGATCCGAGATGCACTAACCACGTAAGTCCAGCTCTTATGAGGGATCTCTGTACACTTACGGAGCTGAGCATCCTGCAGCGTATCAGTGGGTTATGGAATAATGGTTCCTCCCCTACACTGCCATAGAGCTGGGAGTAGTCTCTGTTGGTGCGTAAGACCGTTCCCCAAGCACGGAGGACAGATTGATAGAAGGGTGTTGTCGTGAACTCCATGCCAGCCAGGTCCAGAAGGAACAAGTGCTTGTCACAGTTCAGGTTCATAACCCTCCAAAAGCAACATAGATGCTGTTTCACTCCAAAGTTGCTGGTCATGGTATAAAAGGCGTTGCACAGTTTGAAGGCGAAAAGCCATGATATGACTGCAGAGGCCAATCAGGCCCTGGTCAGTACAGCAGACTTGGTCCAGTGATAGCCTCCCCAGAAGAAGTTCACCAGCGTCTTCTGTACTTCCCGTATGAGCATGTCCGGAGGTTCTACAACCACAAACCGGTGCCAGAACATTGAAGCAACAAGTTGTTAACAATCAAGACAACCCTCCCAGTTTTTGTTCAGAAAGCGGTCACTGCCCAGAAAGACACCTAGGCATGTTATCCCTTCTGTATTCCACTGCAGTCCCGCTGGTAATGTAGGCTTTTCTTTATTGTTCCACTCTCCCAGAAAGAGACCCTCAGATTTTGACCAATTGACTTTTGCAGAGGAAGCTTGTTCATACAAGGCCAATCTCTGCTTGGTATGCTGATAAGCTAACTGCATTGGTGATGGTCCCTGAAAAGGTTAGTCCTGCGAGTCCCTGCCTGAGCTGAAATAAAAGCGGTTCAATGGCCAGGGAGTACAGCATTCCAGATAAGGGACAAGCCTGTCTTATACCTCTCTTAACAGAGACAAGTCGGCTGAGTCCACCTCCTACCTTTAACAGAACACTGGCTCCGGAATACAACAACTTGATCCAGTTAATAAATTTGTCCCCAAAACCAAAACCTTGAAGTGTTTTAAACAGATAGCAATGATCAATCCTGTCAAAAGCCTTCTCTTGATCTAAGGAAAGCAGGCCAACATCCAGCTCCTGGAGCTTAGATATGGCAATAATGTCGCGTATCAAAAAAAGATTATCCTTAATTGTATGGTCAGGAACACAGTACGTCTGGCTGTAATGTACAACCGTATCCATACACTGTTTGAGTCTATTTGAAAGACATTTTGCAATTATCTTATAATCAGTACATAACAATGAAACTGGCCTCCAGTTTTTTCAGTAGGCCAAGATCTCCCTTTTTTGGTAGCAGTGTCAGGACAGCCCTTCCGCAACTCAAAGGTAGAGTTCCAGAGTCCAAACATTCTTTAAAAACATCGTGTACGTCTCGTCCAATTAGAGTCCAGAACGTCTTGTAGAACTCTGAAGGAAGTCCATCAACTCCAGAGGCTTTGCCACAGCTGAGCTGCTGAACCGCCGCAGACATCTCATCAAAGGAGACGGGGGACTCCAGCGAAGTCACCTGTGTTTCACCCAGCTGAGGCAGTCCCTCCAGTATCTCCCCCACACAGCCAGAGTCACAGGTCTCGGCACTGAACAGGCTGCTGTAAAAGTCTATGGCCAACTTCCTCATCTCTGATGGATCAGTTGTATTGCCCCACTGGGAAGTTTGAGATGCATCATCACATTGTTCTTTCTAGTTTTTCTCTCGAGTTTAAAGAACAAAGAAGTTGGAGCACCTATGTCTTTGATGGTGGCAATTCGGGTTCTGATTAAAGCACCCTTTGCTCTCTCATGTAGGAACCTACCTAAAGCCTTCCTCCTACTTTCCCAAGTGCTGCTGTTGCCATCATGTCCAATAATTACTTCGTTTTCTAATATCCTAATTTCTCTCTCTAAATCGTCAAGACTGATTTTCTCCATACCGAGAGTGTGTTGTTTGTATTGCTGACATAAAATCCTAATTTGTGCTTTTCCTTCCTCCCACCATCGAGCTAAGCTCTCAAAATCTTTCTTCCTCAGCCTCCAATGACTCCAGAAGTCAGAGAAGAACTGACAGAAGGCTTTATCCTGCGTTAGCCACACATCGAAGTGCCAGTAGGAACAGTGTCGAAATTGAACTTGTAAGGAAAAATCTGCCACTACTAAATGGCGATCTGAAAATCCCACAGGTGATATCGTGGACTTAATCAACCTGTTGCTGTATGTTTGACTGAAGTAAATCCTGTCCAACCTGGCTGCCCTCACACTACCCTCAGCAGCTCTTACCCATGTGTACTGCCTAGCTGTTGGATTAAGTGTCCTCCAAACATCAGTAAGGTCGTTTTCTGCGACCACAGTGGACAGAAAAGAAGCTGACGGTGGATGGGGCTCTTCTGAGTTTCTGTCAACTGTAGGGTGTGTAGTGCAATTCCAGTCTCCTCCCACCACTATGACTGAGCCACTATTAAACTGTTTAAGTTTATCCCTCAGTTTGCTAAACAATCTCAAGCGATCAATGCCTGTATTATAAGCATACACATTTATAAACACAAAAGGTATTTCTCGGATTGTTGCCTGAACTACCTGGATCCTGCCCTGCTCCACTTCACATGTCAAAACATTTGTTAAAAGGAGGCGCTGCGAGAAGAGAACAGCTACACCTGCACTAAAGTTGGTACCATGGCTCAAAAAAGCCTGGCCTGCCCAACTCATTCCCCACTCTATCTCGTTGTCTGCAGAGCCGTGTGTTTCCTGTAGGGGGAGCACATCTATGTTCTTAGCTCTACTCAGCTCAGCTACCACACCTCGCTTAACTCTATCCCGTCCTCCATTAATATTTAGACTCCCTACCCGCAAACTGTCCATTAAAAGAAGGAAGAGACAATGAAACCTTTCCAAGAGAGAAAAAGAAAACACCTTTTGTGTATCACCAATATTTGAGTTTTGAACATTTAAAGGAACCTTTCCTCGCCTTTCTTTCCTGAGTTTCGTCAGAATCTTCTTTAGATGAAACCTCTTCTGTTTACTGAGCTCTTCATATCCAGCCGTTTTCTACTCTTCATAACAGAGTTAACAAACCTGTCCACATCTGAGAAGACATCTGATACTTCCACAGACTGTCTGCCATGAGTTTCATCAAGGAAATCATTAATCTCCTTTAATGAGTATGACTGCTGATCACCTTGTGGCACAATATCAGTAAACTGAGATAGGCTATCATCCTCTAACATGGCCTCATCTCCATTTCCAGCGTTTTCACAGGGTGACTCACCTGCAGAGACCTGACTCTCAGCCTCGGCTGGGTGACTGTCTCCCGCTGGTTCTGTCTGTCCTCTGTCTCTGCATACATCCGCATCCTGTGCTTCAGTACCACTCAGATTACCGTCATTTACAGTACTGCTGTCCTGCTCAGTTGGTACATTTCCCTCCATATCAGGTTGCGGATCACCGGTTGCGGTATCTCCTGCCGCCTGCTGCGCTGTTTGCGTGCTACCGCTCTCAGCAGCGCCTCCTGGCTGTGGCTCCCCTGAACTGCTGCCCGCTGTGGGCTCCCTGTGCGGGCAGGATGAACGTTTGTGGCCGACATCGCTGCACTCAAAGCACTTCATGCTGCCAGAACTCGCGTACGAAGTGTAGAAGCCGTGTTCGTATTTGACCTTAAATGACACTTGTAGATGTTCTGAGGGGTCATTTAAATACATGAAGGCCTGTCTCCGCAGGGAGGTAACATGCTGCAGTCTGGCGTCCCCACAACCCAGACGGACTGTTCTGAACCCGCCAGCAAACTTCCCGAAACGACCCAGTTCTCCTTCAAGGAGCTCGCTCGGGATAAACGGAGGTACGCCTGACACGGTAACACGTGTCGACGGTACAAACAATGGCGAGATGGCTACGAACAGATCGTCCAGCACCAGGCCCCTCTCGACCAGCAGGGGGACTAAACGCTCCTCTCGGAGAAAAGCCATCACGGAGATGAATAAAGCCAGAAGAACCTGTTCCACAGTGTACCGCGAGTCAACCATGACTCTAACCCCGTGTCTGATAGACAGGGGAGGCGAGCCCTCACCAGGGGGGGCGCCATACTGCACACCACCAAACTCCCACCAGCTACTCCAGTCACTTCCCAACAACCAGCAACGAAGTAACATTAAACTTCTCTCACCTCACCATGTAGAGACGAAAAGAAAAGAGAAGATAAAGCAGAAGAAACCCAGCGAATTAAGCCAAAAAACACACTCAAGCTCATTCAACACCTAAACTCACGCTGACACACCCAACCTCCCAGCATGCAGTGCAGAGAGAGAGAGAGAAACAGAGTGGGAGAGACAGAGAGAGACAGGGTGATAGAGAGAGAGAGAGAGAGAACAATGGATGCCGAGCAGAACTGGGCCAGTTTCCCCTGTTAATAATGCAAAAAAGAGCAATCGAATTCTACCAACATCTAAAAGCAAGTGACCCCAACTCCTACCATTACAAAGCTCTCAGTTACCAAGAGGAGAACAAAGAGAGGAGCCCCCTCAGCCAGCTGGTCCTGAGGCTCAGCTCAGCCAACAGCACAAGTCATCAGGACAGACAGCCCTCACACCATCTGGCCCAACCAAATTATAGCTAAAGAAAAAGAAAATGACATTAACCACTGGGCATCGATCACAACAACTCAAAGCAAACTTCAATGTTATGTGGCTCTAAACAGACGGTACACGATGTCAGACTATCTGACCACCATGACTGATCAGAAACGGAGAAAGACACTGACTATGTACAGACTCAGTGATCACAGCTTGGCCATAGAGACTGGCCGACACAGGCAGACCTGCTGCCCAGAGAAGACAGGCTGTGTCAGCTCTGTCCAGAGAGACAGGTGCAGACAGAGCAACACTTCCTGCTACAATGTAGCACATACGAAGACTTAAGAACCAAATTCTTCACAAAAATTAAATGTAAATTCCAAGACTTGGACGACCAGACCAAAATGACTTGGACACACTCTCTGACCAGACCAAAATGACTTGGACACACTCTCTCACCAGACCAAAATGACTTGGACGCACTCTCTGACCAGACCAAAATGACTTGGACACACTCTCTCGCCAGACCAAAATGACTTGGACACACTCTCTGACTAGACCAAAATGACTTGGACACACTCCCTGACCAGACCAAAAAGACTTGGACACACTCTTTGACCAGACCAAAATGACTTGGACGCACTCTCTGACTAGACCAAAATGACTTGGACACACTCTCTGACCAGACCAAAATGACTTGGACACACTCTCTGACTAGACCAAAATGGCTTGGACACACTCTCTCACCAGACCAAAATGACTTGGACACACTCTCTGACCAGACCAAAATGACTTGGACACACTCTTTGACCAGACCAAAATGACTTGGACGCACTCTCTGACTAGACCAAAATGACTTGGACACACTCTCTGACCAGACCAAAAGGACTTGGACACACTCTGACCAGACCAAAATGGCTTGGACACACTCTCTCACCAGACCAAAATGACTTGGACACACTGACCAGACCAAAATGACTTGGACACACTCTCTGACCAGACCAAAATGGCTTGGACACACTCTCTCACCAGACCAAAATGACTTGGACACACGCTGACCAGACCAAAATGACTTGGACACACTCCCTGACCAGACCAAAAAGACTTGGACACACTCTCTGACCAGACCAAAATGACTCGGACGCACTCTCTGACTAGACCAAAATGACTTGGACACACTCTGACCAAACCAAAATGACTTGGACACAATCTATGACCAGACCACAATGACTTTGACACACTCTCTGACCAGACAGAAATGACTTGGACACACTCTCTGACCAGACCAAAATGACTTGGACACACTCTTTGACTAGACCGAAATGACTTTGACACACTCTCTGACTAGACCAAAAAGACTTGGACACACTCCCTGACCAGACCAAAAAGACTTGGACACACTCTTTGACCAGATCGAAATGACTTGGGCACACTCTCTGACCAGACCGAAATGACTTCGACACACTCTCTGACTAGACCGAAATGACCTGGACACACTCTCTGATCAGACCAACATGACTTGGACACACTCTCTGACTAGACCAAAATGAATTGGACACACTCTCTGACCAGACCAAAATGGCTTGGACACATTCTCTCACCAGACCAAAATGACTTGGACACACTGACCAGACCAAAATGGCTTGGACACACTCTCTCACCAGACCAAAATGACTTGGACACACGCTGACCAGACCAAAATGACTTGGACACACTCTCTGACTAGACCGAAATGACCTGGACACACTCTCTGATCAGACCAACATGACTTGGACACACTCTCTGACTAGACCAAAATGAATTGGACACACTCTCTGACCAGACCAAAATGGCTTGGACACATTCTCTCACCAGACCAAAATGACTTGGACACACTGACCAGACCAAAATGGCTTGGACACATTCTCTCACCAGACCAAAATGACTTGGACACACACTGACCAGACCAAAATGACTTGGACACACTCTCTGACCAGACCAAAATGGCTTGGACACACTCTCTCACCAGACCAAAATGACTTGGACACACGCTGACCAGACCAAAATGACTTGGACACACTCTCTGACCAGACCAAAATGACTTGGACACACTCTCTGACCAGACCAAAATGCAACAGGTATTCGGGGAAAAGAGTGTCAGCTCATAGATGCAGCAGCGAGACATGTCAGGTCATGTGACAGCCTGAGAGACAAGCAGCACAACACATGACAGCTGTAGTCTCCTCTCCACCCAGGCTCCACCTTCTGATCTACTTCTGTTTCTCTATTGTTATGGCTCTGTTATTGTTTCTTTATTGATCGTTACAATGTTGCGTTGATGTTCATCATTAGTGTTATTGTGTACCGTTCAAGCTGTATTTTTGATGCTTTGGCAACATTGTTGTAAAACTTTCATGCCAATAAAGCCCTTTGAATTGAATTGAATTGATAGAATTTTATTTGAATTTTAAAACAAGTCTTTACGGAAAAAATGATCAAAAAACAGACTTGAAATCTTTCTAAACATATAAACGATATTTGTCAAATTACAAACACTCAACATGCATCTTTTAACAATCCCAAAAACAATCATTCAACAACAACTCAAAACATAAAAAACAGGTAAGACCCCTTTTATCCTGCTCTGCAGCAAAACCCAGCTCCTCCTTTATGGCTGAACACAGCAGCCCTTCATAACACCACACAGTTGAGAATGTGTCCAGATCTTTCATCGCTTTGCAATGATTGAAATCTAGAGAGAGAGAGAGAGAGAGAGAGAGAGAGAGAGAGAGGGCGACAGAGAGAGAGAAGTGAAGTATGGGGTCCACTCAGTCAGCAGACTACACTAGATGGGACCAACATCCAATAGAAGCCCTGCATGCAGGATTCTGTCGAAGATTGCTCAACGTACAAAGGAAAACAGCAACAGATGCGTGCAGGGCAGAATCAGGCCGTTTGCCATGGATAATAAATATCAGACCAGATCACTTAACTTCTGGAGGGAGGCCCCTTAAACCAAGTCCCCCACCACACACTGCAGTTTACAGCAGTCCAGATCCAGGAGCTAAGATAGAGTCCCCTCAGCCAGCTGGTTGTGAAACTAACTGATCCGTAACCACCGACACAGATGAGTTTCAGACCAGCACTGCTGACCAACCACAGACTAGAGGAAACCACATCATCACACAATGCAACACCTCACATGTGCAACACTGAGACACACAAACCAAATGACAACACAAATGAGGATGTTATGGGGCCTAAACAGAGAAGACAAACTGGCTGACTGTCTGTCCACTGTCAGAGACAGTCAGCACAGACACATCCTGACCACGTACAGGCTCACTGACCACAGTCCAGCCACTGAAAAGGACAGACACACAACATCTTGGCTACCAAAAGAGCAAAGACTATGTGGCCACTGTACGGCAGGTGAGGTGGGGACAGAGATGCACTTCCTGCTAAATTGTGAGACATTCCAGAAGATAAGAGAGAAACACCAGGAGACATCTGAAAACCAGATTCCAGATGTTCTACTGCTGGATGAGAAAGAACAACGGCCACTTATTTTAGGGGAGGGTCAAAGGTCACAGTCTGTGTCAGAATGCCACAGCCTAAGAGTCAGTGAGTGACCAAAACACTGTCAGTTACTGTCCGTTGCTGTTCAAGTGCTGTTCTAGTATGTTCTGCCAGATCTCTCTGTTCCTTCTTCCTTTTTCGTGTGTGTGTTTTTTTTGTGTGTGTGTTTATTACTCTGTTGACCTATTTTGTTTTGTTTTGGCAACATTGTAATTAATGCAGTCATGCCAATCAAGCATCACTGAATTGAACTGAATTGAGATAGAGAGAGAGAGAGGGAGACAGTGTGTGTGTGTGTGTGTGTGTGTGTGTGTGTGTGTGTGTGTGTGTGTTAAGATGTATTGCACTGTATACCTACCTGTCTGCCTCTGCTCTCAGTGTGGCTCCATCCTGCAGGAGCCCCATGGCCCCGGGCCCCTGCAGCATGTCCCCATGGCGACCCTCAGCAGTGTTGAGGCAGTGTTGTGTGTGTGTGCTCGCGCCAGGGTAAAACCAGGCCCCTGACTTGGTGAGGATCTCCTGCTTCTTCCGGCATACATTGCAAACCCACATCACCTGCAGCAGAACACAAACAGTCCAACACATCCCAAATAAGCTGCAGAAGAAGAGTTACTCTAACAAAATCCCAAATAAGCTGCAGAAGAAGAGTTACTCTAACAAAATCCCAAATAAGCTGCAGAAGAAGAGTTACTCTAACAAAATCCCAAAGAAGCTGCAGAAGAAGAGTTACTCTAACAAAATCCCAAATAAGCTGCAGAAGAAGAGTTACTCTAACAAAATCCCAAAGAAGCTGCAGAAGAAGAGCTACTCTAACAAAATCCCAAAGAAGCTGCAGAAGAAGAGCTACTCTAACAAAATCCCAAAGAAGCTGCAGAAGAAGAGCTACTCTAACAAAATCCCAAAGAAGCTGCAGAAGAAGAGCTACTCTAACAAAATCCCAAAGAAGCTGCAGAAGAAGAGCTACTCTAACAAAATCCCAAAGAAGCTGCAGACTACATATAGATGGAGATACTAACATAAGGTATTCATATTTGGGTGGTACCATCAGCTGCGATGGGCCCTCCTCACCTTGTTGGAGCGTAGCGACACCCTCCCCCCACAGCGAGCACAGAACTTGGTTTGGCAGTAAGAACAAACGTGACCACAGCCAGCAGCAAACTTGGTCTTCTGGCAGATCCCACAGGTTGGTGAGTCCACCCGAGCAGTCTGAGCAGCCTGGGCCTCCTCGCCAATCTTCTTCACCTGGTCCTTGTACATCTCAAACTGCTGATGTAACTTCCTGTGTGGGCAGGAAGTAAACAGTGATCAGTGTGGAGTTGAGTCTATGAGTCTCCATGTTCTGCTCCTTCTCTGCCATGACTGGAGTTGGACGGGTGCTGCTCCATATAAAAACGGCAGGAGTAGGTGGTGGATACACGGTGCAACTGAGAGCCTCTCATCCAGCCCGTCTTTAAGTTCCCACAGACCGAAACCCCAGCAGGAGAGGCCTTTCAGAGCATGTTGTCATCCCCATATGCTAAATCTAGTTTTCTGATTCAATTCAGAGACAGAATGCCTCCATTAACACACACACACACACACACACACACACACACACACACACACACACACACACGCCAGACAGTCATGAGTGACAGCTGATATGTGATGTTGCACACAGGAAGGCAGGAAAACACCTCTCTGCCTGCCTGTGTCTTGATGTGGTAGATGTACATACGTGTGTGTGTGTGTGTGTTTGTGTGTGCTCGTTGTTGTCTTGTATGACAGTTGATTCTAGTTTTGTGTTTGGAAGAAACTTTTTAAGTATTTTTCTGGATTGGTGTTGGTCTCACTAATGTCCAGGGTCTTCAGGACAGTGCCACAGGTGGACAAGACCAAGAACAGCAGATGGTTCAGATCAGCGTTACGGTTCGGGATGGGCTTTACCAGGCCTATTCAACAACGCTGTTCAGAAACTCCTGGATTTTCATGAGACCCGAAGAAGGTCTAAACGCAGTATTGCCGTATCTTTACGACACGCCCACTCTGGTGCACGACACGCCCACTTCCGTACATGACACGCCCACTCTGGTACATGACACGCCCACTTTAGTACATGAAACAGCCACTTGATTAAGGTTAGCCACGAGGAGTGAGATGGGTAGGGTTAGGGGTTGTCTAACAACATCAGGGGTTGTGTGTCATGTACTACTGCAACACTGCAGTTACACCTTTCTCAATCTGTCAGTCTGTGCACTGCTACTACTTCCTGTTTGCTGATGTCATATTATAGGTGGAATGTGTAATTCTTCTAATTAATGTTGACGTCTGGTGTTCAGTTATGTGAATAAAGACAACAAATCAAACCAAATAAGGCAAACTATTCAAACAGAACGGTAGATGACTCACAGCATGTTTACTGACAGCTGACATTTCAAACACCCTCAGTAGAAATCAGTAGATATCAGTAGAAATCAGTAGATATCAGTAGAAATCAGTAGATATCAGTTTGCTGCAGCTCCAGTGTTTCTGAAAACAGAAACCTAGGCAGTTGAGGGGCATGAGTACTTTCTCAGTATGTAGCCCGGGTGAGAAAAGCTGGGTTTAGTACAGTTGTTGAATGCATGTAGTTTTGCTGTGTCAGTAGGGATTTGCTAATGTCTGCCTAAAAAAAACAAAAAAAAAACTAAGCAAGTTAAATTGGAATGTATACATGGACACACACGTGGCATAGCGAGTGTACAACCTATTCTGTATGGCATATGAGAGTGTTTTATTGGTTAATGTCAAATGTCAGTAAGGGCAAATCTGTATTGTGATTGGATGGGGGGGGGGCGGGAGTAGAGAGAACTTTAGGGAAGAAGGAGAAGATCTAGAGAGTTCATGAGTGAAGGTCTGAAGTCAAGTGGCGTCCCACTGTCTGCAGTCTCCTCAGCATTATCCTGTATTCGGCTTTAATTGTATACTCATTAGAGTCGACTCTTGTACGTTGATCAAACGTGTAAATTGCAAGGTATGTTGAGTCAGATTATATTCAGTTTGAGGTTGTGTACCTAAATTCTCACTGTTAGCTTCGTTTGCTAGCTCAATCAGCTAACGTTAGCCGATTGCTAACTTGGGTAGTTAGGCTAATCTAACCTTTACTTTAATGACGGCCGTTGTCATTTGAAATACGGTCTTTTACTGACAACATATAGGAGTCGACTCGGTTTTATAGCACGTTAGAAAGACGTGTTTTATTTTCTGTACGACCCCAGTGTTCTTTACGAGTGTCTTGCTAGTCAGATATGCTAGCAAGTTAGCTTATCTGTATCGGTTATACTCTGCCTTGTTTTGGTGAGCCTGTAGCTCGTGGGACTGAGCCATAGTATACAGCAGTACATCAACCTGGTCACGCGCACTGCGCGTTAAGTTTAACATACGGCAGTTCATCGCTGGATTTTGAACATCTTCCCCCTCTGTGCTACGTGGGAAAGTACAGAGCTCTCCTGGACTCGAACAGAGTTTCCCTGGCATCATCGTTCCCGCTCTGTGCTACGTGGGTGCGTACAGAGCTCTCCTGGACTCCAACAGAGTTTCCCTGGCATCATCGTTCCCGCTCTGTGCTACGTGGGTGCGTACAGAGCTCTCCTGGACTCCAACAGAGTTTCCCTGGCATCATCGTTCCCGCTCTGTGCTACGTGGGTGCGTACAGAGCTCTCCTGGACTCGAACAGAGTTTCCCTGGCATCATCGTTCCCGCTATGTGCTACGTGGCTGCATACAGAGCTCTCCTGGACTCGAACAGAGTTTCCCTGGCATCATCGTTCCCGCTCTGTGCTACGTGGGTGCGTACAGAGCTCTCCTGGACTCCAACAGAGTTTCCCTGGCATCATCGTTCCCGCTCTGTGCTACGTGGGTGCGTACAGAGCTCTCCTGGACTCCAACAGAGTTTCCCTGGCATCATCGTTCCCGCTTTGTGCTACGTGGCTGCATACAGAGCTCTCCTGGACTCGAACAGAGTTTCCCTGGCATCATCGTTCCCGCTCTGTGCTACGTGGGTGCGTACAGAGCTCTCCTGGACTCGAACAGAGTCTCCCTGGCATCATCGTTCCCGCTCTGTGCTACGTGGGAAAGTACAGAGCTGTCCTGGACTCGAACAGAGTTTCCCTGGCATCATCGTTCCCGCTTTGTGCTACGTGGCTGCATACAGAGCTCTCCTGGACTCGAACAGAGTTTCCCTGGCATCATCGTTCCCGCTCTGTGCTACGTGGGTGCGTACAAAGCTCTCCTGGACTCGAACAGAGTCTCCCTGGCATCATCGTTCCCGCTCTGTGCTACGTGGGAAAGTACAGAGCTGTCCTGGACTCGAACAGAGTTTCCCTGGCATCATCGTTCCCGCTCTGTGCTATGTGGGTGAGTACAGAGCTCTCCTGGACTCGAACAGAGTTTCCCTGGCATCATCGTTCCCGCTCTGTGCTACGTGGGTGCGTACAGAGGTCTCCTGGACTCGAACAGAGTTCCCCTGGCATCATCGTTCCCGCTCTGTGCTATGTGGGAAAGTACAGAGCTCTCCTGGACTCGAACAGAGTCTCCCTGGCATCATCGTTCCCGCTCTGTGCTACGTGGGTGCGTACAGAGCTCTCCTGGACTCGAACAGAGTCTCCCTGGCATCATCGTTCCCGCTCTGTGCTACGTGGGTGCATACAGAGCTTTCCTGGACTCGAACAGAGTTTCCCTGGCATCATCGTTCCCGCTCTGTGCTACGTGGGTGCGTACAGAGCTCTCCTGGACTCGAACAGAGTTTCCCTTGCATCATCGTTCCCGCTCTGTGCTACGTGGGTGCGTACAAAGCTCTCCTGGAATCGAACAGAGTCTCCCTGGCATCATCGTTCCCGCTCTGTGCTATGTGGGTGCGTACAGAGCTCTCCTGGACTCGAACAGAGTTCCCCTGGCATCATCGTTCCCGCTCTGTGCTATGTGGGAAAGTACAGAGCTCTCCTGGACTCGAACAGAGTCTCCCTGGCATCATCTTTCCCGCTCTGTGCTACGTGGGAAAGTACAGAGCTCTCCTGGACTCGAACAGAGTCTCCCTGGCATCATCGTTCCCGCTCTGTGCTACGTGGGTGCGTATAGAGCTCTCCTGGACTCGAACAGAGTTTCCCTGGCATCATCCTTCCCGCTCTGTGCTATGTGGGTGCGTACAGAGCTCTCCTGGACTCGAACAGAGTTTCCCTGGCATCATCGTTCCCGCTCTGTGCTACGTGGGTGCGTACAGAGCTCTCCTGGACTCGAACAGAGTCTCCCTGGCATCATCGTTCCCGCTCTGTGCTACGTGGGTGCGTACAGAGCTCTCCTGGACTCGAACAGAGTTCCCCTGGCATCATCGTTCCCGCTCTGTGCAACGTGGGTGCGTACAGAGCTTTCCTGGACTCGAACAGAGTTCCCCTGGCATCATCGTTCCCGCTCTGTGCTACGTGGGAAAGTACAGAGCTCTCCTGGACTCGAACAGAGTCTCCCTGGCATCATCGTTCCCGCTCTGTGCTATGTGGGTGCATACAGAGCTTTCCTGGACTCGAACAGAGTTTCCCTGGCATCATCGTTCCCGCTCTGTGCTACGTGGGTGCGTACAGAGCTCTCCTGGACTCGAACAGAGTTTCCCTTGCATCATCGTTCCCGCTCTGTGCTACGTGGGTGCGTACAAAGCTCTCCTGGAATCGAACAGAGTCTCCCTGGCATCATCGTTCCCGCTCTGTGCTATGTGGGTGCGTACAGAGCTCTCCTGGACTCGAACAGAGTTCCCCTGGCATCATCGTTCCCGCTCTGTGCTATGTGGGAAAGTACAGAGCTCTCCTGGACTCGAACAGAGTCTCCCTGGCATCATCGTTCCCGCTCTGTGCTACGTGGGAAAGTACAGAGCTCTCCTGGACTCGAACAGAGCCTCCCTGGCATCATCGTTCCCGCTCTGTGCTACGTGGGTGCGTATAGAGCTCTCCTGGACTCGAACAGAGTTTCCCTGGCATCATCCTTCCCGCTCTGTGCTATGTGGGTGCGTACAGAGCTCTCCTGGACTCGAACAGAGTTTCCCTGGCATCATCGTTCCCGCTCTGTGCTACGTGGGTGCGTACAGAGCTCTCCTGGACTCGAACAGAGTCTCCCTGGCATCATCGTTCCCGCTCTGTGCTACGTGGGTGCGTACAGAGCTCTCCTGGACTCGAACAGAGTTCCCCTGGCATCATCGTTCCCGCTCTGTGCAACGTGGGTGCGTACAGAGCTTTCCTGGACTCGAACAGAGTTCCCCTGGCATCATCGTTCCCGCTCTGTGCTACGTGGGAAAGTACAGAGCTCTCCTGGACTCGAACAGAGTCTCCCTGGCATCATCGTTCCCGCTCTGTGCTACGTGGGTGCATACAGAGCTTTCCTGGACTCGAACAGAGTTTCCCTGGCATCATCGTTCCCGCTCTGTGCTACGTGGGTGCGTACAGAGCTCTCCTGGACTCGAACAGAGTTTCCCTTGCATCATCGTTCCCGCTCTGTGCTACGTGGGTGCGTACAGAGCTCTCCTGGAATCGAACAGAGTCTCCCTGGCATCATCGTTCCCGCTCTGTGCTATGTGGGTGCGTACAGAGCTCTCCTGGACTCGAACAGAGTTCCCCTGGCATCATCGTTCCCGCTCTGTGCTATGTGGGAAAGTACAGAGCTCTCCTGGACTCGAACAGAGTCTCCCTGGCATCATCGTTCCCGCTCTGTGCTACGTGGGAAAGTACAGAGCTCTCCTGGACTCGAACAGAGCCTCCCTGGCATCATCGTTCCCGCTCTGTGCTACGTGGGTGCGTATAGAGCTCTCCTGGACTCGAACAGAGTTTCCCTGGCATCATCCTTCCCGCTCTGTGCTATGTGGGTGCGTACAGAGCTCTCCTGGACTCGAACAGAGTTTCCCTGGCATCATCGTTCCCGCTCTGTGCTACGTGGGTGCGTACAGAGCTCTCCTGGACTCGAACAGAGTCTCCCTGGCATCATCGTTCCCGCTCTGTGCTACGTGGGTGCGTACAGAGCTCTCCTGGACTCGAACAGAGTTCCCCTGGCATCATCGTTCCCGCTCTGTGCAACGTGGGTGCGTACAGAGCTTTCCTGGACTCGAACAGAGTTCCCCTGGCATCATCGTTCCCGCTCTGTGCTACGTGGGAAAGTACAGAGCTCTCCTGGACTCGAACAGAGTCTCCCTGGCATCATCGTTCCCGCTCTGTGCTACGTGGGTGCATACAGAGCTTTCCTGGACTCGAACAGAGTTTCCCTGGCATCATCGTTCCCGCTCTGTGCTACGTGGGTGCGTACAGAGCTCTCCTGGACTCGAACAGAGTTTCCCTTGCATCATCGTTCCCGCTCTGTGCTACGTGGGTGCGTACAGAGCTCTCCTGGAATCGAACAGAGTCTCCCTGGCATCATCGTTCCCGCTCTGTGCTATGTGGGTGCGTACAGAGCTCTCCTGGACTCGAACAGAGTTCCCCTGGCATCATCGTTCCCGCTCTGTGCTATGTGGGAAAGTACAGAGCTCTCCTGGACTCGAACAGAGTCTCCCTGGCATCATCGTTCCCGCTCTGTGCTACGTGGGAAAGTACAGAGCTCTCCTGGACTCGAACAGAGTCTCCCTGGCATCATCGTTCCCGCTCTGTGCTACGTGGGTGCGTATAGAGCTCTCCTGGACTCGAACAGAGTTTCCCTGGCATCATCCTTCCCGCTCTGTGCTATGTGGGTGCGTACAGAGCTCTCCTGGACTCGAACAGAGTTTCCCTGGCATCATCGTTCCCGCTCTGTGCTACGTGGGTGCGTACAGAGCTCTCCGGGACTCGAACAGAGTCTCCCTGGCATCATCGTTCCCGCTCTGTGCTACGTGGGTGCGTACAGAGCTCTCCTGGACTCGAACAGAGTTCCCCTGGCATCATCGTTCCCGCTCTGTGCAACGTGGGTGCGTACAGAGCTCTCCTGGACTCGAACAGAGTTCCCCTGGCATCATCGTTCCCGCTCTGTGCTACGTGGGAAAGTACAGAGCTCTCCTGGACTCGAACAGAGTCTCCCTGGCATCATCGTTCCCGCTCTGTGCTACGTGGGTGCATACAGAGCTTTCCTGGACTCGAACAGAGTTTCCCTGGCATCATCGTTCCCGCTCTGTGCTACGTGGGTGCGTACAGAGCTCTCCTGGACTCGAACAGAGTTTCCCTTGCATCATCGTTCCCGCTCTGTGCTACGTGGGTGCGTACAAAGCTCTCCTGGAATCGAACAGAGTCTCCCTGGCATCATCGTTCCCGCTCTGTGCTATGTGGGTGCGTACAGAGCTCTCCTGGACTCGAACAGAGTTCCCCTGGCATCATCGTTCCCGCTCTGTGCTATGTGGGAAAGTACAGAGCTCTCCTGGACTCGAACAGAGTCTCCCTGGCATCATCGTTCCCGCTCTGTGCTACGTGGGAAAGTACAGAGCTCTCCTGGACTCGAACAGAGTCTCCCTGGCATCATCGTTCCCGCTCTGTGCTACGTGGGTGCGTACAGAGCTCTCCTGGACTCGAACAGAGTTTCCCTGGCATCATCCTTCCCGCTCTGTGCTATGTGGGTGCGTACAGAGCTCTCCTGGACTCGAACAGAGTTTCCCTGGCATCATCGTTCCCGCTCTGTGCTACGTGGGTGCGTACAGAGCTCTCCTGGACTCGAACAGAGTCTCCCTGGCATCATCGTTCCCGCTCTGTGCTACGTGGGTGCGTACAGAGCTTTCCTGGACTCGAACAGAGTTCCCCTGGCATCATCGTTCCCGCTCTGTGCAACGTGGGTGCGTACAGAGCTTTCCTGGACTCGAACAGAGTTCCCCTGGCATCATCGTTCCCGCTCTGTGCTACGTGGGAAAGTACAGAGCTCTCCTGGACTCGAACAGAGTCTCCCTGGCATCATCGTTCCCGCTCTGTGCTACGTGGGTGCATACAGAGCTTTCCTGGACTCGAACAGAGTTTCCCTGGCATCATCGTTCCCGCTCTGTGCTACGTGGGTGCGTACAGAGCTCTCCTGGACTCGAACAGAGTTTCCCTTGCATCATCGTTCCCGCTCTGTGCTACGTGGGTGCGTACAGAGCTCTCCTGGAATCGAACAGAGTCTCCCTGGCATCATCGTTCCCGCTCTGTGCTATGTGGGTGCGTACAGAGCTCTCCTGGACTCGAACAGAGTTCCCCTGGCATCATCGTTCCCGCTCTGTGCTATGTGGGAAAGTACAGAGCTCTCCTGGACTCGAACAGAGTCTCCCTGGCATCATCGTTCCCGCTCTGTGCTACGTGGGAAAGTACAGAGGTCTCCTGGACTCGAACAGAGTTTCCCTGGCATCATCCTTCCCGCTCTGTGCTATGTGGGTGCGTACAGAGCTCTCCTGGACTCGAACAGAGTTTCCCTGGCATCATCGTTCCCGCTCTGTGCTACGTGGGTGCGTACAGAGCTCTCCTGGACTCGAACAGAGTCTCCCTGGCATCATCGTTCCCGCTCTGTGCTATGTGGGTGCGTACAGAGCTCTCCTGGACTCCAACAGAGTTCCCCTGGCATCATCGTTCCCGCTCTGTGCAACGTGGGTGCGTACAGAGCTTCCCTGGACTCGAACAGAGTTCCCCTGGCATCATCGTTCCCGCTCTGTGCTACGTGGGAAAGTACAGAGCTCTCCTGGACTCGAACAGAGTCTCCCTGGCATCATCGTTCCCGCTCTGTGCTACGTGGGTGCGTATAGAGCTCTCCTGGACTCGAACAGAGTTTCCCTGGCATCATCCTTCCCGCTCTGTGCTATGTGGGTGCGTACAGAGCTCTCCTGGACTCGAACAGAGTTTCCCTCGCATCATCGTTCCCGCTCTGTGCTACGTGGGAAAGTACAGAGCTCTCCTGGACTCGAACAGAGTTCCCCTGGCATCATCGTTCCCGCTCTGTGCTATGTGGGTGCGTACAGAGGTCTCCTGGACTCGAACAGAGTTCCCCTGGCATCATCGTTCCCGCTCTGTGCTATGTGGGAAAGTACAGAGCTCTCCTGGACTCGAACAGAGTCTCCCTGGCATCATCGTTCCCGCTCTGTGCTACGTGGGTGCGTACAGAGCTCTCCTGGACTCGAACAGAGTCTCCCTGGCATCATCGTTCCCGCTCTGTGCTACGTGGGTGCATACAGAGCTTTCCTGGACTCGAACAGAGTTTCCCTGGCATCATCGTTCCCGCTCTGTGCTACGTGGGTGCGTACAGAGCTCTCCTGGACTCGAACAGAGTCTCCCTGGCATCATCGTTCCCGCTCTGTGCTACGTGGGTGCGTATAGAGCTCTCCTGGACTCGAACAGAGTTTCCCTGGCATCATCCTTCCCGCTCTGTGCTATGTGGGTGCGTACAGAGCTCTCCTGGACTCGAACAGAGTTTCCCTCGCATCATCGTTCCCGCTCTGTGCTACGTGGGAAAGTACAGAGCTCTCCTGGACTCGAACAGAGTTCCCCTGGCATCATCGTTCCCGCTCTGTGCTATGTGGGTGCGTACAGAGGTCTCCTGGACTCGAACAGAGTTCCCCTGGCATCATCGTTCCCGCTCTGTGCTATGTGGGAAAGTACAGAGCTCTCCTGGACTCGAACAGAGTCTCCCTGGCATCATCGTTCCCGCTCTGTGCTACGTGGGTGCGTACAGAGCTCTCCTGGACTCGAACAGAGTCTCCCTGGCATCATCGTTCCCGCTCTGTGCTACGTGGGTGCATACAGAGCTTTCCTGGACTCGAACAGAGTTTCCCTGGCATCATCGTTCCCGCTCTGTGCTACGTGGGTGCGTACAGAGCTCTCCTGGACTCGAACAGAGTTTCCCTTGCATCATCGTTCCCGCTCTGTGCTACGTGGGTGCGTACAAAGCTCTCCTGGAATCGAACAGAGTCTCCCTGGCATCATCGTTCCCGCTCTGTGCTATGTGGGTGCGTACAGAGCTCTCCTGGACTCGAACAGAGTTCCCCTGGCATCATCGTTCCCGCTCTGTGCTATGTGGGAAAGTACAGAGCTCTCCTGGACTCGAACAGAGTCTCCCTGGCATCATCGTTCCCGCTCTGTGCTACGTGGGAAAGTACAGAGCTCTCCTGGACTCGAACAGAGTCTCCCTGGCATCATCGTTCCCGCTCTGTGCTACGTGGGTGCGTATAGAGCTCTCCTGGACTCGAACAGAGTTTCCCTGGCATCATCCTTCCCGCTCTGTGCTATGTGGGTGCGTACAGAGCTCTCCTGGACTCGAACAGAGTTTCCCTGGCATCATCGTTCCCGCTCTGTGCTACGTGGGTGCGTACAGAGCTCTCCTGGACTCGAACAGAGTCTCCCTGGCATCATCGTTCCCGCTCTGTGCTACGTGGGTGCGTACAGAGCTCTCCTGGACTCGAACAGAGTTCCCCTGGCATCATCGTTCCCGCTCTGTGCAACGTGGGTGCGTACAGAGCTTTCCTGGACTCGAACAGAGTTCCCCTGGGATTATCGTTCCCGCTCTGTGCTACGTGGGTGCGTACAGAGCTCTCCTGGACTCGAACAGAGTCTCCCTGGCATCATCGTTCCCGCTCTGTGCTACATGGGTGCATACAGAGCTTTCCTGGACTCGAACAGAGTTTCCCTGGCATCATCGTTCCCGCTCTGTGCTACGTGGGTGCGTACAGAGCTCTCCTGGACTCGAACAGAGTTTCCCTTGCATCATCGTTCCCGCTCTGTGCTACGTGGGTGCGTACAGAGCTCTCCTGGAATCGAACAGAGTCTCCCTGGCATCATCGTTCCCGCTCTGTGCTATGTGGGTGCGTACAGAGCTCTCCTGGACTCGAACAGAGTTCCCCTGGCATCATCGTTCCCGCTCTGTGCTATGTGGGAAAGTACAGAGCTCTCCTGGACTCGAACAGAGTCTCCCTGGCATCATCGTTCCCGCTCTGTGCTACGTGGGAAAGTACAGAGCTCTCCTGGACTCGAACAGAGTTTCCCTGGCATCATCCTTCCCGCTCTGTGCTATGTGGGTGCGTACAGAGCTCTCCTGGACTCGAACAGAGTTTCCCTGGCATCATCGTTCCCGCTCTGTGCTACGTGGGTGCGTACAGAGCTCTCCTGGACTCGAACAGAGTCTCCCTGGCATCATCGTTCCCGCTCTGTGCTACGTGGGTGCGTACAGAGCTCTCCTGGACTCGAACAGAGTTCCCCTGGCATCATCGTTCCCGCTCTGTGCAACGTGGGTGCGTACAGAGCTTCCCTGGACTCGAACAGAGTTCCCCTGGCATCATCGTTCCCGCTCTGTGCTACGTGGGTGCGTACAGAGCTCTCCTGGACTCGAACAGAGTCTCCCTGGCATCATCGTTCCCGCTCTGTGCTACGTGGGTGCATACAGAGCTTTCCTGGACTCGAACAGAGTTTCCCTGGCATCATCGTTCCCGCTCTGTTCTACGTGGGTGCGTACAGAGCTCTCCTGGACTCGAACAGAGTCTCCCTGGCATCATCGTTCCCGCTCTGTGCTACGTGGGTGCGTATAGAGCTCTCCTGGACTCGAACAGAGTTTCCCTGGCATCATCCTTCCCGCTCTGTGCTATGTGGGTGCGTACAGAGCTCTCCTGGACTCGAACAGAGTTTCCCTCGCATCATCGTTCCCGCTCTGTGCTACGTGGGAAAGTACAGAGCTCTCCTGGACTCGAACAGAGTTCCCCTGGCATCATCGTTCCCGCTCTGTGCTATGTGGGTGCGTACAGAGGTCTCCTGGACTCGAACAGAGTTCCCCTGGCATCATCGTTCCCGCTCTGTGCTATGTGGGAAAGTACAGAGCTCTCCTGGACTCGAACAGAGTCTCCCTGGCATCATCGTTCCCGCTCTGTGCTACGTGGGTGCGTACAGAGCTCTCCTGGACTCGAACAGAGTCTCCCTGGCATCATCGTTCCCGCTCTGTGCTACGTGGGTGCATACAGAGCTTTCCTGGACTCGAACAGAGTTTCCCTGGCATCATCGTTCCCGCTCTGTGCTACGTGGGTGCGTACAGAGCTCTCCTGGACTCGAACAGAGTTTCCCTTGCATCATCGTTCCCGCTCTGTGCTACGTGGGTGCGTACAAAGCTCTCCTGGAATCGAACAGAGTCTCCCTGGCATCATCGTTCCCGCTCTGTGCTATGTGGGTGCGTACAGAGCTCTCCTGGACTCGAACAGAGTTCCCCTGGCATCATCGTTCCCGCTCTGTGCTATGTGGGAAAGTACAGAGCTCTCCTGGACTCGAACAGAGTCTCCCTGGCATCATCGTTCCCGCTCTGTGCTACGTGGGAAAGTACAGAGCTCTCCTGGACTCGAACAGAGTCTCCCTGGCATCATCGTTCCCGCTCTGTGCTACGTGGGTGCGTATAGAGCTCTCCTGGACTCGAACAGAGTTTCCCTGGCATCATCCTTCCCGCTCTGTGCTATGTGGGTGCGTACAGAGCTCTCCTGGACTCGAACAGAGTTTCCCTGGCATCATCGTTCCCGCTCTGTGCTACGTGGGTGCGTACAGAGCTCTCCTGGACTCGAACAGAGTCTCCCTGGCATCATCGTTCCCGCTCTGTGCTACGTGGGTGCGTACAGAGCTCTCCTGTGCTCGAACAGAGTTCCCCTGGCATCATCGTTCCCGCTCTGTGCAACGTGGGTGCGTACAGAGCTTTCCTGGACTCGAACAGAGTTCCCCTGGCATCATCGTTCCCGCTCTGTGCTACGTGGGTGCGTACAGAGCTCTCCTGGACTCGAACAGAGTCTCCCTGGCATCATCGTTCCCGCTCTGTGCTACATGGGTGCATACAGAGCTTTCCTGGACTCGAACAGAGTTTCCCTGGCATCATCGTTCCCGCTCTGTGCTACGTGGGTGCGTACAGAGCTCTCCTGGACTCGAACAGAGTTTCCCTTGCATCATCGTTCCCGCTCTGTGCTACGTGGGTGCGTACAGAGCTCTCCTGGAATCGAACAGAGTCTCCCTGGCATCATCGTTCCCGCTCTGTGCTATGTGGGTGCGTACAGAGCTCTCCTGGACTCGAACAGAGTTCCCCTGGCATCATCGTTCCCGCTCTGTGCTATGTGGGAAAGTACAGAGCTCTCCTGGACTCGAACAGAGTCTCCCTGGCATCATCGTTCCCGCTCTGTGCTACGTGGGAAAGTACAGAGCTCTCCTGGACTCGAACAGAGTTTCCCTGGCATCATCCTTCCCGCTCTGTGCTATGTGGGTGCGTACAGAGCTCTCCTGGACTCGAACAGAGTTTCCCTGGCATCATCGTTCCCGCTCTGTGCTACGTGGGTGCGTACAGAGCTCTCCTGGACTCGAACAGAGTCTCCCTGGCATCATCGTTCCCGCTCTGTGCTACGTGGGTGCGTACAGAGCTCTCCTGGACTCGAACAGAGTTCCCCTGGCATCATCGTTCCCGCTCTGTGCAACGTGGGTGCGTACAGAGCTTCCCTGGACTCGAACAGAGTTCCCCTGGCATCATCGTTCCCGCTCTGTGCTACGTGGGAAAGTACAGAGCTCTCCTGGACTCGAACAGAGTTCCCCTGGCATCATCGTTCCCGCTCTGTGCTACGTGGGTGCGTACAGAGCTTTCCTGGACTCGAACAGAGTTCCCCTGGCATCATCGTTCCCGCTCTGTGCTACAGAGCTCTCCTGGACTCCAACAGAGTTCCCCTGGCATCATCGTTCCCGCTCTGTGCTACGTGGGTGCGTACAGAGCTTTCCTGGACTCGAACAGAGTTCCCCTGGCATCATCGTTCCCGCTCTGTGCTACGTGGGTGCGTATAGAGCTCTCCTGGACTCCAACAGAGTCTCCCTGGCATCATCGTTCCCGCTCTGTGCTACGTGGGTGCGTACAGAGCTCTCCTGGACTCCAACAGAGTTCCCCTGCCATCATCGTTCCCGCTCTGTGCTATGTGGGAAAGTACAGAGCTTTCCTGGACTCCAACAGAGTTCCCCTGGCATCATCGTTCCCGCTCTGTGCTATGTGGGAAAGTACAGAGCTCTCCTGGACTCGAACAGAGTCTCCCTGGCATCATCGTTCCCGCTCTGTGCTACGTGGGAAAGTACAGAGCTCTTCTGGACTCCAACAGAGTTCCCCTGCCATCATCCTTCCCGCTCTGTGCTATGTGGGAAAGTACAGAGCTCTCCTGGACTCGAACAGAGTCTCCCTGGCATCATCGTTCCCGCTCTGTGCTACGTGGGAAAGTACAGAGCTCTCCTGGACTCCAACAGAGTTCTCCTGGCATCATCGTTCCCGCTCTGTGCTATGTGGGAAAGTACAGAGCTCTCCTGGACTCGAACAGAGTCTCCCTGGCATCATCGTTCCCGCTCTGTGCTACGTGGGTGCGTACAGAGCTCTCCTGGACTCCAACAGAGTTCTCCTGCCATCATCGTTCCCGCTCTGTGCTATGTGGGAAAGTACAGAGCTCTCCTGGACTCGAACAGAGTTCCCCTGCCATCATCGTTCCCGCTCTCCTGGCCACAAGGCGGCACTACTTGTCCCACATGACCACCCGCGGACACTCATGAGTCCCGTCTCATTCGGCTCTGTTGAGTGAAGGGGCCCATTGTAAGTAGTGTGTGTCACCACGCACCCAAGCAGCGACCAGGCCCACAACGTTTATCAGTTTATGCGGCTTTTGGGGTTATTTTATTTGTGTTCTAAAGTGTGTGGGCCCACCACTATTGTCACATTTGTGATATTGAGCAACAGGTGTTTTGTGTTTTGCTCTTACTTGGGGGTATATTATTGCACTGCCAAGGTACGTGCACTTGTTTTAAAGCACAAGCTGAATTGCTCTGTTGCGGTACAGCCAATACATTCCCAGGGGTCCATTTAAAGCAGAGTATCTGCTATAGTACTGCTTACAGTCAACGTAATTAGGCCCAATCTATTTAAAAGCTATAGATAGTTAGTTTTATTGGAGGTATACTCACAGCTAGTGTCATATTGTCCACTAAATAGATATAATACTATTATCATAATCCTGGTCTCGCTTTATACAAATTCTTGCCCACTCTATTCTGTTACATTTAGATTTATACATGTATTAGATAATTTTCCTATCTCAAAAGCACAGGTATACTTGGGACGCACAAAGGTATTGGTCGTGCAACTATTGACTGGAGTCACTTTATTCTTTATTTGCAATTTATTTTTTGTGGCATTTAACATAATTGAGAATTGTGCGCTGTTTGCATTGCCGCTGTCACAACTTTATTCACATTCCTAAATTCAATACATTACCTGTTTATATAAGGAGGTTGTCTGGTCCAGGTATTTCATTCTGAATAATGAGTTGAGTTCATTAAGCATAACTTTGCTGGGTATAGTTAACTCTTATTCGGAACAGTATTTGTATACGAACCCATAGCCCCACCTTCCTAGTTTATTCCCTTTCACGGCGTCTATAGACACAGAGTAGGGGGTTGGGCACTACAAGTACTACTCAACACCCCCCAGTATTTACTTGCTATTTACTGTCGCTTTATGGAAAAAGTAAGCACTTGATATTTGGTGGTTCAGGGGTCCACGTTACTCACATCTTTGCTTCATTGTCTGTCGGGGACCGAGACAAGCAGGGCTGCAGGGCCCTGGTCACGTTACTGGTCTTGTTACTGGTCACATTACTATTACTGGTCACGTTACTGGTCACATTACTGAGTCATGTTACTGGTCATGTTACTGGTCACATTACTATTACTGGTCACGTTACTGGTCACGTTACTGAGTCACGTTACTGAGTCACGTTATTGGTCATGTTACTGATCACGTTACTTGTCACATTACTGGTCACGTTACTGGTCACTTTACTGAGTCACGTTACTGGTCACATTACTATTACTGGTCATATTACTGGTCATGTTACTGGTCATATTACTGGTCATGTTACTGGTCACATTACTATTACTCGTCATGTTACTGGTCATGTTACTGGTCACATTACTATTACTCGTCATGTTACTGGTCACATTACTATTACTGGTCATGTTACTGGTCATGTTACTGGTCACATTACTATTACTGGTCATGTTACTGGTCACATTACTATTACTGGTCACGTTACTGGTCACATTACTGGTCATGTTACTGGTCACATTACTATTACTCGTCATGTTACTGGTCACATTACTATTACTGGTCACGTTACTGGTCATGTTACTGGTCACATTACTATTACTCGTCATGTTACTGGTCACATTACTATTACTGGTCACGTTACTGGTCATGTTACTGGTCATGTTACTGGTCACATTACTATTACTGGTCATGTTACTGGTCACATTACTATTACTGGTCACGTTACTGGTCACATTACTGGTCATGTTACTGGTCACATTACTATTACTCGTCATGTTACTGGTCACATTACTATTACTGGTCACGTTACTGGTCATGTTACTGGTCACATTACTATTACTCGTCATGTTACTGGTCACATTACTATTACTGGTCACGTTACTGGTCATGTTACTGGTCACATTACTATTACTGGTCATGTTACTGGTCACATTACTATTACTGGTCACGTTACTGGTCATGTTACTGGTCACATTACTGGTCATGTTACTGGTCAGGTTACTGGTCACATTAGTGACCAACTCACTGATACCACAGAAACGATTCCACCTGTTCAAATACAGCAAAGCCGCACATGTGTGTGTGTGTGTGTGTGTGTGTGTGTGTGTGTCTGTGTGTGTATCTGTGTCTGTGTGTGTGTGTTTTGGATGAAGACTGTTCATTACACTTGGAAAGGTGTGAAGAGAAACAGCAGGGCGGCACGGACAAACTACCGCCGCTAGAGGGCGCCAACAGACAGGTGTGCTGCCAGAGGGGAGGAGGCCTTGTAAGGAGTTTGGGAGCATGAACATCTCATATAAGACTTTTCATTAGCCACTGATGTGGATTACCAGAGATAAAAGAGGAGAAGGAGGACATGTTAGACTCAGCAGCTGTGAAACTATAACATTTTTTTGCATTTACATTTTACAAATTCTATTTTAACAGACTTTTAATGCAAAATAATAATAATAAATCAATCTTATATAGCGCTTTTCTAACACTCAAAGTGGCTTTACATAAATGGGGCGAAACAAGACAACAGATAAACACAACACAGACACACGGGGGTGGATGGGAAGGGGGGCAGACATACAGGGTGGATGGGAAGGGGGGGGCAGACATACAGGGTGGATGGGAAGGGGGGGGCAGACATACAGGGTGGAAGGGTGGATGGGAAGGGGGGGGCAGACATACAGGGTGGATGGGAAGGGGGGCAGACACACAGGGTGGATGGGAAGGGGGGGGCAGGCATACAGGGTGGATGGGAAGGGGGGGCAGACATACAGGGTGGATGGGAAGGGGGGGCAGACATACAGGGTGGATGGGAAGGGGGGCAGACATACAGGGTGGATGGGAAGGGGGGCAGACATACAGGGTGGATGGGAAGGGGGGCAGACACACGGGGGTGGATGGGAAGGGGGGCAGACACACGGGGGTGCATGGGAAGGGGGGCAGACATACAGGGTGGATGGGAAGGGGGGGGCAGACATACAGGGTGGATGGGAAGGGGGGGGCAGACATACAGGGTGGATGGGAAGGGGGGCAGACACACGGGGGTGGATGGGAAGGGGGGGCAGACATACAGGGTGGATGGGAAGGGGGGCAGACATACAGGGTGGATGGGAAGGGGGGGCAGACATACAGGGTGGATGGGAAGGGGGGCAGACACACGGGGGTGGATGGGAAGGGGGGGCAGACATACAGGGGTGGATGGGAAGGGGGGCAGACACACAGGGTGGATGGGAAGGGGGGCAGACATACAGGGTGGATGGGAAGGGGGGGCAGACATACAGGGTGGATGGGAAGGGGGGCAGACATACAGGGTGGATTGGAAGGGGGGCAGACACACGGGGGTGGATGGGAAGGGGGGCAGACATACAGGGTGGATGGGAAGGGGGGCAGACATACAGGGTGGATGGGAAGGGGGGCAGACACACGGGGGTGGATGGGAAGGGGGGCAGACACACGGGGGTGGATGGGAAGGGGGGCAGACATACAGGGTGGATGGGAAGGGGGGCTACAAGAGGGAGAAGCGGCAGCCACACAGGACGCCAGCAGGACTCTCCCACTTGGACAGATACAAGAGGGCAAGAAAAACACAAAACAACAGCACTTTGGACGTTGATGTTGTGTAGGGGTTTACTCCCGCAGCCTATTCCTCTCCCGAGGGTATCCACTAGGCAGTGGCACTATTTAACCCAGAGCTGGGGGTGGTTCGTGGGCATCAAGGAATATCCACACACAGGCGGGCCCGCATACCGCACGTCTTGGGCCCAGACCTCCTCCGAGTCCCTGGCATGACAAGAGAGCCAGCACATTAGCACATTGTCTGTAAAGCTACAGACATGTTAGAGCAGTAGATAGAGATCATATCATGGAACCCACTGTGCAGCCTCCTGCTAGGCTCTGAACAGTGGCTGAAGTAAAGTGACCAGGAGGCCAGCAACCAGGAGCTGCAGCTCTGAAGTAAAGCAACCAGGAGGCCAGCGACCAGGAGCCGCAGCTCTGAAGCAAAGCAACCAGGAGCCGCAGCTCTGAAGCAAAGCAACCAGGAGCCGCAGCCCTGAAGTAAAGCAACCAGGAGGCCAGCGACCAGGAGCCGCAGCTCTGAAGCAAAGCAACCAGGAGCCGCAGCCCTGAAGTAAAGCAACCAGGAGCCGCAGCTCTGAAGCAAAGCAACCAGGAGCCGCAGCCCTGAAGTAAAGCAACCAGGAGCCGCAGCTCTGAAGTAAAGCGACCAGGAGGCCAGCGACCAGGAGCCGCAGCTCTGAAGCAAAGCAACCAGGAGCCGCAGCCCTGAAGTAAAACGACCAGGAGCCGCAGCCCTGAAGTAAAACGACCAGGAGCTGCAGCTATGAAGTAAAGCGACCAAGAGCCACAGCTCTGAAGTAAAGCGACCAGGAGGCCAGCGACCAGGAGCCGCAGCTCTGAAGCAAAGCAACCAGGAGGCCAGTGACCAGGAGCTGCAGCTCTGAAGTAAAGCGACCAGGAGCTGCAGCTCTGAAGTAAAGCGACCGAGAGCTACAGGTCTGAAGTAAAGCAACCAGGAGGCCAGTGACCAGGAGCTGCAGCTCTGAAGTAAAGCGACCAGGAGCTGCAGCTCTGAAGTAAAGCGACCAGGAGCTGCAGCTCTGAAGTAAAGCGACCGAGAGCTACAGCTCTGAATTAAAGCGACCAGGAGGCCAGTGACCAGGAGTTGCAGCTATGAAGTAAAGCGACCAGGAGCTGCAGCTCTGAAGTAAAGCGACCGAGAGCTACAGCTCTGAAGTAAAGCAACCAGGAGGCCAGTGACCAGGAGCTGCAGCTCTGAAGTAAAGCGACCAGGAGCTGCAGCTCTGCTCATGTCAGCCACAAGCTGTACAGTCTGCTCTTATATCATTTGTCCTGTCACTTCATCCTTTAGAGGGTGCAGAATTTAGTAGATTTAGGAGTTAATTTAGCCACAGTAGTAAAAATAAAAATGAAATAAAAAGAGCGTTTTCTTGTCAACCCTATCTCTATTTATTTCTAAACCAATCACTGGCTCTTCATCTGGCTCTTCACTGGCCATCTGAAATAATCACTGATATGAGGTGAAACATCTGGCTCTTCACTGGCCATCTTAATCAATCACTGATATGAGGTGAAACTTCTGGCTCTTCATGGGCCATCTTAATCACTGATATGAGGTGAAACTTCTGGCTCTTCACTGGCCATCTTAATCACTGATATGAGGTGAAACTTCTGGCTCTTTACTGGCCATCTTAAACAATCACTGATATGAGGTGAACATCTGGCTCTTCACTGGCTATCTTAAACAGTCACTGATATGAGGTGAAACTTCTGGCTCTTCACTGGCCATCTTGAACAATCACTGATATGAGGTAAACATCTGGCTCTTCACTGGCCATCTTAAACAATCACTGATATGAGGTGAAACATCTGGCTCTTCACTAACTATCTTAAATAATCACTGATATGAGGTGAAACATCTGGCTATTCACTGCCCATCTTAAACAATCACTGATATGAGGTGAAACATCTGGCTATTCACTGCCCATCTTAAACAATCACTGATATGAGGTGAAACATCTGGCTCTTCACTGGCCATCTTAATTAGTCACTGATATGAGGTGAAACATCTGGCTCTCCACTAACTATCTTAAATAATCACTGATATGAGGTGAAACTTCTGGCTCTTCATGGGCCATCTTAATCACTGATATGAGGTGAAACATCTGGCTCCTCACCATCTTAAACAATCACTGATATGAGGTAAACATCTGGCTCTTCACTGGCCATCTTAAACAATCACTGATATGAGCTGAAACATCTGGCTCTTCACTGGCCATCTTAATTAGTCACTGATATGAGCTGAAACATCTGGCTCTCCACTAACTATCTTAAATAATCACTGATATGAGGTGAAACTTCTGGCTCTTCACTGGCCATCTTAAACAATCACTGATATGAGGTGAAACTTCTGGCTGTTCATGGGCCATCTTAATCACTGATATGAGGTGAAATATCTGGCTCTTTACTGGCCATCTTAAACAATCACTGATATGAGGTGAAACGTCTGGCTCTTCACTGGCCATCTTAAACAGTCACTGATATGAGGTGAAACTTCTGGCTCTTCACTGGCCATCTTAAACAATCCCTGATATGAGGTAAACATCTGGCTCTTCACTGGCCATCTTAATCACTGATATGAGGTGAAACATCTGGCTCTTCACTAACTATCTTAAATAATCACTGATATGAGGTGAAACATCTGGCTATTCACTGCCCATCTTAAACAATCACTGATATGAGGTGAAACTTCTGGCTCTTCATGGGCCATCTTAATCACTGATATGAGGTGAAACATCTGGCTCTTCACCATCTTAAACAATCACTGATATGAGGTGAAACATCTGGCTCTTCACTGGCCATCTTAAACAATCACTGATATGAAGTGCAACATCTGACTCTTCACTGGCTATCTTAAAAAATCACTGATATGAGGTGAAACTTCTGGCTCTTCACTGGCCATCTTAAACAATCACTGATATGAAGTGCAACATCTGACTCTTCACTGGCTATCTTAAACAATCACTGATACGAGTTGAAACTTCTGGCTCTTCACTGGCCATCTTAATCACTGATATGAGGTGAAACATCTGGCTCTTTACTGGCCATCTTAAACAATCACTGATACGAGGTGAAACGTCTGGCTCTTCACTGGCCATCTTAAACAGTCACTGATATGAGGTAAACATCTGGCTCTTCACTGGCCATCTTAAACAATCACTGATATGAGGTGAAACATCTGGCTCTTCACTAACTATCTTAAATAATCACTGATATGAGGTGAAACATCTGGCTATTCACTGCCCATCTTAAACAATCACTGATATGAGGTGAAACATCTGGCTATTCACTGCCCATCTTAAACAATCACTGATATGAGGTGAAACATCTGGCTCTTCACTGGCCATCTTAATTAGTCACTGATATGAGGTGAAACATCTGGCTCTCCACTAACTATCTTAAATAATCACTGATATGAGGTGAAACTTCTGGCTCTTCATGGGCCATCTTAATCACTGATATGAGGTGAAACATCTGGCTCCTCACCATCTTAAACAATCACTGATATGAGGTAAACATCTGGCTCTTCACTGGCCATCTTAAACAATCACTGATATGAGCTGAAACATCTGGCTCTTCACTGGCCATCTTAATTAGTCACTGATATGAGCTGAAACATCTGGCTCTCCACTAACTATCTTAAATAATCACTGATATGAGGTGAAACTTCTGGCTCTTCACTGGCCATCTTAAACAATCACTGATATGAGGTGAAACTTCTGGCTCTTCATGGGCCATCTTAATCACTGATATGAGGTGAAACATCTGGCTCTTTACTGGCCATCTTAAACAATCACTGATATGAGGTGAAACGTCTGGCTCTTCACTGGCCATCTTAAACAGTCACTGATATGAGGTGAAACTTCTGGCTCTTCACTGGCCATCTTAAACAATCCCTGATATGAGGTAAACATCTGGCTCTTCACTGGCCATCTTAATCACTGATATGAGGTGAAACATCTGGCTCTTCACTAACTATCTTAAATAATCACTGATATGAGGTGAAACATCTGGCTATTCACTGCCCATCTTAAACAATCACTGATATGAGGTGAAACTTCTGGCTCTTCATGGGCCATCTTAATCACTGATATGAGGTGAAACATCTGGCTCTTCACCATCTTAAACAATCACTGATATGAGGTGAAACATCTGGCTCTTCACTGGCCATCTTAAACAATCACTGATATGAAGTGCAACATCTGACTCTTCACTGGCTATCTTAAAAAATCACTGATATGAGGTGAAACTTCTGGCTCTTCACTGGCCATCTTAAACAATCACTGATATGAAGTGCAACATCTGACTCTTCACTGGCTATCTTAAACAATCACTGATACGAGTTGAAACTTCTGGCTCTTCACTGGCCATCTTAATCACTGATATGAGGTGAAACATCTGGCTCTTTACTGGCCATCTTAAACAATCACTGATATGAGGTGAAACGTCTGGCTCTTCACTGGCCATCTTAAACAGTCACTGATATGAGGTAAACATCTGGCTCTTCACTGGCCATCTTAAACAATCACTGATATGAGGTGAAACATCTGGCTCTTCACTAACTATCTTAAATAATCACTGATATGAGGTGAAACATCTGGCTATTCACTGGCCATCTTAAACAATCACTGATATGAGGTGAAACATCTGGCTCTTCACTAACTATCTTAAATAATCACTGATATGAGGTGAAACATCTGGCTATTCACTGCCCATCTTAAACAATCACTGATATGAGGTGAAACATCTGGCTCTTCACTGGCCATCTTAATCAATCACTGATATGAGGTGAAACATCTGGCTCTTCACTGGCCATCTTAATCAATCACTGATATGAGGTGAAACATCTGGCTCTTCACTGGCCATCTTAATCAATCACTGATATGAGGTGAAACTTCTGGCTCTTCATGGGCCATCTTAATCACTGATATGAGGTGAAACATCTGGCTCTTCACCATCTTAAACAATCACTGATATGAGGTAAACATCTGGCTCTTCACTGGCCATCTTAAACAATCACTGATATTAGGTGAAACATCTGGCTCTTCACTGGCCATCTTAATTAGTCACTGATATGAGGTGAAACATCTGGCTCCCCACTAACTATCTTAAATAATCACTGATATGAGGTGAAACTTCTGGCTCTTCACTGGCCATCTTAATCACCGATATGAGGTGAAACATCTGGCTCTTCACTGGCCATCTTAATCACTGATATGAGGTGAAACATCTGGCTCTTCACTGGCCATCTTAAAAAATCACTGATATGAGGTGAAACATCTGACTCTTCACTGGCCATCTTAAACAATCACTGATATGAGGTGAAACATCTGGGTCTTCACTAACCATCTTAATCAGTCACTGATATGAGGTGAAACATCTGGCTCTTCACTGGCCATCTTAAACAATCACTGATATGAAGTGCAACGTCTGGCTCTTCACTGGCCATCTTAAACAATCACTGATATGAGGTGAAACATCTGGCTCTTCACTGGCCATCTTAAACAATCACTGATATGAGGTGAAACATCTGGCTCTTCACTGGCCATCTTAATCACTGATATAAGGTGAAACATCTGGCTCTTCACTGGCCATCTTAAACAATCACTGATATGAGGTGAAACATCTGGCTCTTCACTGGCCATCTTAAACAATCACTGATATGAGGTGAAACATCTGGCTCTGAAGCAAAGCAACCAGGAGCCGCAGCTCTGAAGCAAAGCAACCAGGAGCCGCAGCCCTGAAGTAAAACGACCAGGAGCTGCAGCTATGAAGTAAAGCGACCAAGAGCCACAGCTCTGAAGTAAAGCGATCAGGAGGCCAGCGACCAGGAGCCGCAGCTCTGAAGCAAAGCAACCAGGAGCCGCAGCCCTGAAGTAAAACGACCAGGAGCTGCAGCCCTGAAGTAAAGCGACCAAGAGCCGCAGCTCTGAAGTAAAGCGACCACGAGCTACAGCTCTGAAGTAAAGCAAACAGGAGGCCAGTGACCAGGAGCTGCAGCTCTGAAGTCAAGCGACCAGGAGCCGCAGCTCTGAAGTAAAGCGACCGAGAGCTACAGCTCTGAATTAAAGCGACCAGGAGGCCAGTGACCAGGAGTTGCAGCTATGAAGTAAAGCGACCAGGAGCTACAGCTCTGAAGTAAAGCAACCAGGAGGCCAGTGACCAGGAGCTGCAGCTCTGAAGTAAAGCGACCAGGAGCTGCAGCTCTGAAGTAAAGCGACCAGGAGCTGCAGCTCTGAAGTAAAGCGATCAGGAGGCCAGCGACCAGGAGCCGCAGCTCTGAAGCAAAGCAACCAGGAGCCGCAGCCCTTAAGTAAAACGACCAGGAGCTGCAGCTATGAAGTAAAGCGACCAAGAGCCACAGCTCTGAAGTAAAGCGATCAGGAGCCGCAGCTCTGAAGTAAAGCGACCAAGAGCTACAGCTCTGAAGTAAAGCAACCAGGAGGCCAGTGACCAGGAGTTGCAGCTCTGAAGTAAAGCGACCAGGAGCTGCAGCTCTGAAGTCAAGCGACTGAGAGCTACAGCTCTGAATTAAAGCGACCAGAAGGCCAGTGACCAGGAGTTGCAGCTATGAAGTAAAGCAACCAGGAGCTGCAGCTCTGAAGTCAAGCGACTGAGAGCTACAGCTCTGAATTAAAGCGACCAGGAGGCCAGTGACCAGGAGTTGCAGCTATGAAGTAAAGCAACCAGGAGCTGCAGCTCTGAAGTAAAGCGACCGAGAGCTACAGCTCTGAAGTAAAGCAACCAGGAGGCCAGTGACCAGGAGCTGCAGCTCTGAAGTAAAGCGACCAGGAGCTGCAGCTCTGCTCATGTCAGCCACAAGCTGTACAGTCTGCTCTTATATCATTCTTCCTGTCACTTCATCCTTTCAAGGGTGCAGAATTTAGTAGATTTAGGAGTTAATTTAGCCTCAGTGGTAAAAATAAAAATGAAATAAAAAGAGCGTTTTCTTGTCAACCCTATCTCTATTTATTTCTAAACCAATCACTGGCTCTTCATCTGGCTCTTCACTGGCCATCTGAAGTAATCACTGATATGAGGTGAAACGTCTGGCTCTTCACTAACTATCTTAAATAATCACTGATATGAGGTGAAACATCTGGCTATTCACTGCCCATCTTAAACGATCACTGATATGAGGTGAAACATCTGGCTCTTCACTGCCCATCTTAATCAATCACTGATATGAGGTGAAACATCTGGCTCTTCACTGGCCATCTTAATTAGTCACTGATATGAGGTGAAACATCTGGCTCTCCACTAACTATCTTAAATAATCACTGATATGAGGTGAAACTTCTGGCTCTTCATGGGCCATCTTAATCACTGATATGAGGTGAAACATCTGGCTCTTCACCATCTTAAACAATCACTGATATGAGGTAAACATCTGGCTCTTCACTGGCCATCTTAAACAATCACTGATATGAGGTGAAACATCTGGCTCTTCACTGGCCATCTTAATTAGTCACTGATATGAGGTGAAACATCTGGCTCTCCACTAACTATCTTAAATAATCACTGATATGAGGTGAAACATCTGGCTCTTCACTGGCCATCTTAATCAATCACTGATATGAGGTGAAACTTCTGGCTCTTCATGGGCCATCTTAATCACTGATATGAGGTGAAACATCTGGCTCTTCATCTTAAACAATCACTGATATGAGGTAAACATCTGGCTCTTCACTGGCCATCTTAAACAATCACTGATATGAGGTGAAACATCTGGCTCTTCACTGGCCATCTTAATTAGTCACTGATATGAGGTGAAACATCTGGCTCGCCACTAACTATCTTAAATAATCACTGATATGAGGTGAAACATCTGGCTCTTCACCATCTTAAACAATCACTGATATGAGGTGAAACTTCTGGCTCTTCACTGGCCATCTTAAACAATCACTGATATGAAGTGCAACATCTGACTCTTCACTGGCTATCTTAAACAATCACTGATATGAGGTGAAACTTCTGGCTCTTCACTGGCCATCTTAAACAATCACTGATATGAAGTGCAACATCTGACTCTTCACTGGCTATCTTAAACAATCACTGATATGAGGTGAAACTTCTGGCTCTTCACTGGCCATCTTAATCACTGATATGAGGTGAAACATCTGGCTCTTTACTGGCCATCTTAAACAATCACTGATATGAGGTGAAACGTCTGGCTCTTCACTGGCCATCTTAAACAGTCACTGATATGAGGTAAACATCTGGCTCTTCACCATCTTAAACAATCACTGATATGAGGTAAACATCTGGCTCTTCACTGGCCATCTTAAAGAATCACTGATATGAGGTGAAACATCTGGCTCTTCACCATCTTAAACAATCACTGATATGAGGTAAACATCTGGCTCTTCACTGGCCATCTTAAACAATCACTGATATGAGGTGAAACATCTGGCTCTTCACTGGCCATCTTAATTAGTCACTGATATGAGGTGAAACATCTGGCTCTCCACTAACTATCTTAAATAATCACTGATATGAGGTGAAACATCTGGCTCTTCACTAACCATCTTAAATAATCACTGTGAGGTGAAACTTCTGGCTCTTCACTGGCCATCTTAAACAATCACTGATATGAGGTGAAACATCTGGGTCTTCACTAACCATCTTAATCAATCACTGAGATGAGGTGAAACATCTGGCTCTTCACCATCTTAAACAATCACTGATATGAGGTGAAACATCTGGCTCTTCACTGGCCATCTTAAACAATCACTGATATGAAGTGCAACATCTGACTCTTCACTGGCTATCTTAAACAATCACTGATATGAGGTGAAACTTCTGGCTCTTCACTGGCGATATTAATCAATGCTATGAGGTGAAACATCTGGCTCTTCACTGACCATCTTAATCACTGATATGAGGTGAAACATCTGGCTCTTCACTGGCAATCTTAATCACTGATATGAGGTGAAACATCTGGCTCTTCACTGCCCATCTTAAACAATCACTGATATGAGGTGAAACATCTGGCTCTTCACTGGCCATCTTAATCACTGATATGAGGTGAAACATCTGGCTCTTCACTGCCCATCTTAAACAATCACTGATATGAGGTGAAACATCTGGCTCTTCATGGGCCATCTTAATCACTGATATGAGGTGAAACATCTGGCTCTTCATCTTAAACCATCACTGATATGAGGTAAACATCTGGCTCTTCACTGGCCATCTTAAACAATCACTGATATGAGGTGAAACATCTGGCTCTTCACTGGCCATCTTAATCACTGATATGAGGTGAAACATCTGACTCTTCACTGGCTATCTTAAACAATCACTGATATGAGGTGAAACTTCTGGCTCTTCATGGGCCATCTTAATCACTGATATGAGGTGAAACATCTGGCTCTTCATCTTAAACAATCACTGATATGAGGTAAACATCTGGCTCTTCACTGGCCATCTTAAACAATCACTGATATGAGGTAAACATCTGGCTCTTCACTGGCCATCTTAAACAATCACTGATATGAGGTGAAACATCTGGCTCTTCACTGGCCATCTTAATTAGTCACTGATATGAGGTGAAACATCTGGCTCTCCACTAACTATCTTAAATAATCACTGATATGAGGTGAAACATCTGGCTCTTCACTGGCCATCTTAATCAATCACTGATATGAGGTGAAACTTCTGGCTCTTCATGGGCCATCTTAATCACTGATATGAGGTGAAACATCTGGCTCTTCATCTTAAACAATCACTGATATGAGGTAAACATCTGGCTCTTCACTGGCCATCTTAAACAATCACTGATATGAGGTGAAACATCTGGCTCTTCACTGGCCATCTTAATTAGTCACTGATATGAGGTGAAACATCTGGCTCTCCACTAACTATCTTAAATAATCACTGATATGAGGTGAAACTTCTGGCTCTTCACTGGCCATCTTAAACAATCACTGATATGAAGTGCAACATCTGACTCTTCACTGGCTATCTTAAACAATCACTGATATGAGGTGAAACTTCTGGCTCTTCACTGGCCATCTTAATCACTGATATGAGGTGAAACATCTGGCTCTTTACTGGCCATCTTAAACAATCACTGATATGAGGTGAAACGTCTGGCTCTTCACTGGCCATCTTAAACAGTCACTGATATGAGGTAAACATCTGGCTCTTCACCATCTTAAACAATCACTGATATGAGGTAAACATCTGGCTCTTCACTGGCCATCTTAAAGAATCACTGATATGAGGTGAAACATCTGGCTCTTCACCATCTTAAACAATCACTGATATGAGGTAAACATCTGGCTCTTCACTGGCCATCTTAAACAATCACTGATATGAGGTGAAACATCTGGCTCTTCACTGGCCATCTTAATTAATCACTGATATGAGGTGAAACATCTGGCTCTCCACTAACTATCTTAAATAATCACTGATATGAGGTGAAACATCTGGCTCTTCACTAACCATCTTAAATAATCACTGTGAGGTGAAACTTCTGGCTCTTCACTGGCCATCTTAAACAATCACTGATATGAGGTGAAACATCTGGGTCTTCACTAACCATCTTAATCAATCACTGATATGAGGTGAAACATCTGGCTCTTCACCATCTTAAACAATCACTGATATGAGGTGAAACATCTGGCTCTTCACTGGCCATCTTAAACAATCACTGATATGAAGTGCAACATCTGACTCTTCACTGGCTATCTTAAACAATCACTGATATGAGGTGAAACTTCTGGCTCTTCACTGGCCATCTTAAACAATCACTGATATGAAGTGCAACATCTGACTCTTCACTGGCTATCTTAAACAATCACTGATATGAGGTGAAACTTCTGGCTCTTCACTGGCGATATTAATCACTGATATGATGTGAAACATTTGGCTCTTCACTGCCCATCTTAAACAATCACTGATATGAGGTGAAACATCTGGCTCTTCACTGGCCATCTTAATCACTGATATGAGGTGAAACATCTGGCTCTTCACTGCCCATCTTAAACAATCACTGATATGAGGTGAAACATCTGGCTCTTCATGGGCCATCTTAATCACTGATATGAGGTGAAAAATCTGGCTCTTCACTGGCAATCTTAAACGATCACTGATATGAGGTGAAACATCTGGCTCTTCACTGCCCATCTTAATCAATCACTGATATGAGGTGAAACATCTGGCTCTTCACTGGCCATCTTAATCACTGATATGAGGTGAAACATCTGACTCTTCACTGGCTATCTTAAACAATCACTGATATGAGGTGAAACTTCTGGCTCTTCATGGGCCATCTTAATCACTGATATGAGGTGAAACATCTGGCTCTTCATCTTAAACAATCACTGATATGAGGTAAACATCTGGCTCTTCACTGGCCATCTTAAACAATCACTGATATGAGGTGAAACATCTGGCTCTTCACTGGCCATCTTAATTAATCACTGATATGAGGTGAAACATCTGGCTCTCCACTAACTATCTTAAATAATCACTGATATGAGGTGAAACTTCTAGCTCTTCACTGGCCATCTTAAACAATCACTGATATGAGGTGAAACTTCTGGCTCTTCATGGGCCATCTTAATCACTGATATGAGGTGAAACATCTGGCTCTTCACCATCTTAAACAATCACTGATATGAGGTGAAACATCTGGCTCTTCACTGGCCATCTTAAACAATCACTGATATGAGGTGAAACATCTGGCTCTTCACTAACTATCTTAAATAATCACTGATATGAGGTGAAACTTCTGGCTCTTCACTGGCCATCTTAAACAATCACTGATATGAGGTGAAACATCTGGCTCTTCACCATCTTAAACAATCACTGATATAAGGTGAAACATCTGGCTCTTCACTGGCCATCTTAAACAATCACTGATATGAAGTGCAACATCTGACTCTTCACTGGCCATCTTAAACAATCACTGATATGAGGTGAAACTTCTGGCTCTTCACTGCCATATTAATCACTGCTATGAGGTGAAACATCTGGCTCTTCACTGGCAATCTTAATCACTGATATGAGGTGCAACATCTGACTATTCACTGCCCATATTAAACAATCACTGATATGAGGTGAAACATCTGGCTCTTCACTGGCCATCTTAAACAATCACTGATATGAGGTGAAACATCTGGGTCTTCACTAACCATCTTAATCAGTCACTGATATGAGGTGAAACATCTGGCTCTTCACCATCTTAAACAATCACTGATATGAGGTGAAACATCTGGCTATTCACTGGCCATCTTAAACAATCACTGATATGAAGTGCAACATCTGGCTCTTCACTGGCCATCTTAAACAATCGCTGATATGAGGTGAAACATCTGGCTCTTCACTGGCCATCTTAAACAATCACTGATATGAGGTGAAACATCTGGCTCTTCACTGGCCATCTTAAACAATCACTGATATGAGGTGAAACATCTGGCTCTTCACTGGCCATCTTAAACAATCACTGATATGAGGTGAAACATCTGGCTCTTCACCATCTTAAACAATCACTGATATAAGGTGAAACATCTGGCTCTTCACTGGCCATCTTAAACAATCACTGATATGAAGTGCAACATCTGACTCTTCACTGGCCATCTTAAACAATCACTGATATGAGGTGAAACTTCTGGCTCTTCACTGCCATATTAATCACTGCTATGAGGTGAAACATCTGGCTCTTCACTGGCAATCTTAATCGCTGATATGAGGTGAAACATCTGGCTCTTCACTGGCCATCTTAAACAATCACTGATATGAGGTGAAACATCTGGCTCTTCACTGGCCATCTTAATCACTGATATGAGGTGAAACATCTGGCTCTTCACTGGCCATCTTAATCACTGATATGAGGTGCAACATCTGGCTATTCACTGCCCATCTTAAACAATCACTGATATGAGGTGAAACATCTGGCTCTTCACTGGCCATCTTAAACAATCACTGATATGAGGTGAAACATCTGGGTCTTCACTAACCATCTTAATCAGTCACTGATATGAGGTGAAACATCTGGCTCTTCACCATCTTAAACAATCACTGATATGAGGTGAAACATCTGGCTCTTCACTGGCCATCTTAAACAATCACTGATATGAAGTGCAACATCTGGCTCTTCACTGGCCATCTTAAACAATCACTGATATGAGGTGAAACGTCTGGCTCTTCACTGGCCATCTTAAACAGTCACTGATATGAGGTAAACATCTGGCTCTTCACTGGCTATCTTAAACAATCACTGACATGAGGTGAAACTTCTGGCTCTTCACTGGCCATCTTAAACAATCACTGATATGAAGTGCAACATCTGACTCTTCACTGGCTATCTTAAACAATCACTGATATGAGGTGAAACTTCTGGCTCTTCACTGGCCATCTTAATCACTGATATGAGGTGAAACATCTGGCTCTTTACTGGCCATCTTAAACAATCACTGATATGAGGTGAAACGTCTGGCTCTTCACTGGCCATCTTAATTAGTCACTGATATGAGGTGAAACATCTGGCTCCCCACTAACTATCTTAAATAATCACTGATATGAGGTGAAACTTCTGGCTCTTCACTGGCCATCTTAATCACCGATATGAGGTGAAACATCTGGCTCTTCACTGGCCATCTTAATCACTGATATGAGGTGAAACATCTGGCTCTTCACTGGCCATCTTAAAAAATCACTGATATGAGGTGAAACATCTGACTCTTCACTGGCCATCTTAAACAATCACTGATATGAGGTGAAACATCTGGGTCTTCACTAACCATCTTAATCAGTCACTGATATGAGGTGAAACATCTGGCTCTTCACTGGCCATCTTAAACAATCACTGATATGAGGTGAAACATCTGGGTCTTCACTAACCATCTTAATTAGTCACTGATATGAGGTGAAACATCTGGCTCCCCACTAACTATCTTAAATAATCACTGATATGAGGTGAAACTTCTGGCTCTTCACTGGCCATCTTAATCACCGATATGAGGTGAAACATCTGGCTCTTCACTGGCCATCTTAATCACTGATATGAGGTGAAACATCTGGCTCTTCACTGGCCATCTTAAAAAATCACTGATATGAGGTGAAACATCTGACTCTTCACTGGCCATCTTAAACAATCACTGATATGAGGTGAAACATCTGGGTCTTCACTAACCATCTTAATCAGTCACTGATATGAGGTGAAACATCTGGCTCTTCACTGGCCATCTTAAACAATCACTGATATGAAGTGCAACGTCTGGCTCTTCACTGGCCATCTTAAACAATCACTGATATGAGGTGAAACATCTGGCTCTTCACTGGCCATCTTAAACAATCACTGATATGAGGTGAAACATCTGGCTCTTCACTGGCCATCTTAATCACTGATATAAGGTGAAACATCTGGCTCTTCACTGGCCATCTTAAACAATCACTGATATGAGGTGAAACATCTGGCTCTTCACTGGCCATCTTAAACAATCACTGATATGAGGTGAAACATCTGGCTCTGAAGCAAAGCAACCAGGAGCCGCAGCTCTGAAGCAAAGCAACCAGGAGCCGCAGCCCTGAAGTAAAACGACCAGGAGCTGCAGCTATGAAGTAAAGCGACCAAGAGCCACAGCTCTGAAGTAAAGCGATCAGGAGGCCAGCGACCAGGAGCCGCAGCTCTGAAGCAAAGCAACCAGGAGCCGCAGCCCTGAAGTAAAACGACCAGGAGCTGCAGCCCTGAAGTAAAGCGACCAAGAGCCGCAGCTCTGAAGTAAAGCGACCAAGAGCTACAGCTCTGAAGTAAAGCAAACAGGAGGCCAGTGACCAGGAGCTGCAGCTCTGAAGTCAAGCGACCAGGAGCCGCAGCTCTGAAGTAAAGCGACCGAGAGCTACAGCTCTGAATTAAAGCGACCAGGAGGCCAGTGACCAGGAGTTGCAGCTATGAAGTAAAGCGACCAGGAGCTACAGCTCTGAAGTAAAGCAACCAGGAGGCCAGTGACCAGGAGCTGCAGCTCTGAAGTAAAGCGACCAGGAGCTGCAGCTCTGAAGTAAAGCGACCAGGAGCTGCAGCTCTGAAGTAAAGCGATCAGGAGGCCAGCGACCAGGAGCCGCAGCTCTGAAGCAAAGCAACCAGGAGCCGCAGCCCTTAAGTAAAACGACCAGGAGCTGCAGCTATGAAGTAAAGCGACCAAGAGCCACAGCTCTGAAGTAAAGCGATCAGGAGCCGCAGCTCTGAAGTAAAGCGACCAAGAGCTACAGCTCTGAAGTAAAGCAACCAGGAGGCCAGTGACCAGGAGTTGCAGCTCTGAAGTAAAGCGACCAGGAGCTGCAGCTCTGAAGTCAAGCGACTGAGAGCTACAGCTCTGAATTAAAGCGACCAGAAGGCCAGTGACCAGGAGTTGCAGCTATGAAGTAAAGCAACCAGGAGCTGCAGCTCTGAAGTCAAGCGACTGAGAGCTACAGCTCTGAATTAAAGCGACCAGGAGGCCAGTGACCAGGAGTTGCAGCTATGAAGTAAAGCAACCAGGAGCTGCAGCTCTGAAGTAAAGCGACCGAGAGCTACAGCTCTGAAGTAAAGCAACCAGGAGGCCAGTGACCAGGAGCTGCAGCTCTGAAGTAAAGCGACCAGGAGCTGCAGCTCTGCTCATGTCAGCCACAAGCTGTACAGTCTGCTCTTATATCATTTGTCCTGTCACTTCATCCTTTCAAGGGTGCAGAATTTAGTAGATTTAGGAGTTAATTTAGCCTCAGTGGTAAAAATAAAAATGAAATAAAAAGAGCGTTTTCTTGTCAACCCTATCTCTATTTATTTCTAAACCAATCACTGGCTCTTCATCTGGCTCTTCACTGGCCATCTGAAATAATCACTGATATGAGGTGAAACGTCTGGCTCTTCACTAACTATCTTAAATAATCACTGATATGAGGTGAAACATCTGGCTATTCACTGCCCATCTTAAACGATCACTGATATGAGGTGAAACATCTGGCTCTTCACTGCCCATCTTAATCAATCACTGATATGAGGTGAAACATCTGGCTCTTCACTGGCCATCTTAATTAGTCACTGATATGAGGTGAAACATCTGGCTCTCCACTAACTATCTTAAATAATCACTGATATGAGGTGAAACTTCTGGCTCTTCATGGGCCATCTTAATCACTGATATGAGGTGAAACATCTGGCTCTTCACCATCTTAAACAATCACTGATATGAGGTAAACATCTGGCTCTTCACTGGCCATCTTAAACAATCACTGATATGAGGTGAAACATCTGGCTCTTCACTGGTCATCTTAATTAGTCACTGATATGAGGTGAAACATCTGGCTCTCCACTAACTATCTTAAATAATCACTGATATGAGGTGAAACATCTGGCTCTTCACTGGCCATCTTAATCAATCACTGATATGAGGTGAAACTTCTGGCTCTTCATGGGCCATCTTAATCACTGATATGAGGTGAAACATCTGGCTCTTCATCTTAAACAATCACTGATATGAGGTAAACATCTGGCTCTTCACTGGCCATCTTAAACAATCACTGATATGAGGTGAAACATCTGGCTCTTCACTGGCCATCTTAATTAGTCACTGATATGAGGTGAAACATCTGGCTCGCCACTAACTATCTTAAATAATCACTGATATGAGGTGAAACATCTGGCTCTTCACCATCTTAAACAATCACTGATATGAGGTGAAACTTCTGGCTCTTCACTGGCCATCTTAAACAATCACTGATATGAAGTGCAACATCTGACTCTTCACTGGCTATCTTAAACAATCACTGATATGAGGTGAAACTTCTGGCTCTTCACTGGCCATCTTAAACAATCACTGATATGAAGTGCAACATCTGACTCTTCACTGGCTATCTTAAACAATCACTGACATGAGGTGAAACTTCTGGCTCTTCACTGGCCATCTTAATCACTGATATGAGGTGAAACATCTGGCTCTTTACTGGCCATCTTAAACAATCACTGATATGAGGTGAAACGTCTGGCTCTTCACTGGCCATCTTAAACAGTCACTGATATGAGGTAAACATCTGGCTCTTCACCATCTTAAACAATCACTGATATGAGGTAAACATCTGGCTCTTCACTGGCCATCTTAAACAATCACTGATATGAGGTGAAACATCTGGCTCTTCACTGGCCATCTTAATTAGTCACTGATATGAGGTGAAACATCTGGCTCTCCACTAACTATCTTAAATAATCACTGATATGAGGTGAAACATCTGGCTCTTCACTAACCATCTTAAATAATCACTGTGAGGTGAAACTTCTGGCTCTTCACTGGCCATCTTAAACAATCACTGATATGAGGTGAAACATCTGGGTCTTCACTAACCATCTTAATCAATCACTGAGATGAGGTGAAACATCTGGCTCTTCACTGGCCATCTTAAACAATCACTGATATGAAGTGCAACATCTGACTCTTCACTGGCTATCTTAAACAATCACTGATATGAGGTGAAACTTCTGGCTCTTCACTGGCGATATTAATCAATGCTATGAGGTGAAACATCTGGCTCTTCACTGACCATCTTAATCACTGATGAGGTGAAACATCTGGCTCTTCACTGGCAATCTTAATCACTGATATGAGGTGAAACATCTGGCTCTTCACTGCCCATCTTAAACAATCACTGATATGAGGTGAAACATCTGGCTCTTCACTGGCCATCTTAATCACTGATATGAGGTGAAACATCTGGCTCTTCACTGCCCATCTTAAACAATCACTGATATGAGGTGAAACATCTGGCTCTTCATGGGCCATCTTAATCACTGATATGAGGTGAAACATCTGGCTCTTCATCTTAAACCATCACTGATATGAGGTAAACATCTGGCTCTTCACTGGCCATCTTAAACAATCACTGATATGAGGTGAAACATCTGGCTCTTCACTGGCCATCTTAATCACTGATATGAGGTGAAACATCTGACTCTTCACTGGCTATCTTAAACAATCACTGATATGAGGTGAAACTTCTGGCTCTTCATGGGCCATCTTAATCACTGATATGAGGTGAAACATCTGGCTCTTCATCTTAAACAATCACTGATATGAGGTAAACATCTGGCTCTTCACTGGCCATCTTAAACAATCACTGATATGAGGTGAAACATCTGGCTCTTCACTGGCCATCTTAATTAGTCACTGATATGAGGTGAAACATCTGGCTCGCCACTAACTATCTTAAATAATCACTGATATGAGGTGAAACATCTGGCTCTTCACCATCTTAAACAATCACTGATATGAGGTGAAACTTCTGGCTCTTCACTGGCCATCTTAAACAATCACTGATATGAAGTGCAACATCTGACTCTTCACTGGCTATCTTAAACAATCACTGATATGAGGTGAAACTTCTGGCTCTTCACTGGCCATCTTAAACAATCACTGATATGAAGTGCAACATCTGACTCTTCACTGGCTATCTTAAACAATCACTGATATGAGGTGAAACTTCTGGCTCTTCACTGGCCATCTTAATCACTGATATGAGGTGAAACATCTGGCTCTTTACTGGCCATCTTAAACAATCACTGATATGAGGTGAAACGTCTGGCTCTTCACTGGCCATCTTAAACAGTCACTGATATGAGGTAAACATCTGGCTCTTCACCATCTTAAACAATCACTGATATGAGGTAAACATCTGGCTCTTCACTGGCCATCTTAAAGAATCACTGATATGAGGTGAAACATCTGGCTCTTCACCATCTTAAACAATCACTGATATGAGGTAAACATCTGGCTCTTCACTGGCCATCTTAAACAATCACTGATATGAGGTGAAACATCTGGCTCTTCACTGGCCATCTTAATTAGTCACTGATATGAGGTGAAACATCTGGCTCTCCACTAACTATCTTAAATAATCACTGATATGAGGTGAAACATCTGGCTCTTCACTAACCATCTTAAATAATCACTGTGAGGTGAAACTTCTGGCTCTTCACTGGCCATCTTAAACAATCACTGATATGAGGTGAAACATCTGGGTCTTCACTAACCATCTTAATCAATCACTGAGATGAGGTGAAACATCTGGCTCTTCACCATCTTAAACAATCACTGATATGAGGTGAAACATCTGGCTCTTCACTGGCCATCTTAAACAATCACTGATATGAAGTGCAACATCTGACTCTTCACTGGCTATCTTAAACAATCACTGATATGAGGTGAAACTTCTGGCTCTTCACTGGCGATATTAATCAATGCTATGAGGTGAAACATCTGGCTCTTCACTGACCATCTTAATCACTGATGAGGTGAAACATCTGGCTCTTCACTGGCAATCTTAATCACTGATATGAGGTGAAACATCTGGCTCTTCACTGCCCATCTTAAACAATCACTGATATGAGGTGAAACATCTGGCTCTTCACTGGCCATCTTAATCACTGATATGAGGTGAAACATCTGGCTCTTCACTGCCCATCTTAAACAATCACTGATATGAGGTGAAACATCTGGCTCTTCATGGGCCATCTTAATCACTGATATGAGGTGAAACATCTGGCTCTTCATCTTAAACCATCACTGATATGAGGTAAACATCTGGCTCTTCACTGGCCATCTTAAACAATCACTGATATGAGGTGAAACATCTGGCTCTTCACTGGCCATCTTAATCACTGATATGAGGTGAAACATCTGACTCTTCACTGGCTATCTTAAACAATCACTGATATGAGGTGAAACTTCTGGCTCTTCATGGGCCATCTTAATCACTGATATGAGGTGAAACATCTGGCTCTTCATCTTAAACAATCACTGATATGAGGTAAACATCTGGCTCTTCACTGGCCATCTTAAACAATCACTGATATGAGGTAAACATCTGGCTCTTCACTGGCCATCTTAAACAATCACTGATATGAGGTGAAACATCTGGCTCTTCACTGGCCATCTTAATTAGTCACTGATATGAGGTGAAACATCTGGCTCTCCACTAACTATCTTAAATAATCACTGATATGAGGTGAAACATCTGGCTCTTCACTGGCCATCTTAATCAATCACTGATATGAGGTGAAACTTCTGGCTCTTCATGGGCCATCTTAATCACTGATATGAGGTGAAACATCTGGCTCTTCATCTTAAACAATCACTGATATGAGGTAAACATCTGGCTCTTCACTGGCCATCTTAAACAATCACTGATATGAGGTGAAACATCTGGCTCTTCACTGGCCATCTTAATTAGTCACTGATATGAGGTGAAACATCTGGCTCTCCACTAACTATCTTAAATAATCACTGATATGAGGTGAAACTTCTGGCTCTTCACTGGCCATCTTAAACAATCACTGATATGAAGTGCAACATCTGACTCTTCACTGGCTATCTTAAACAATCACTGATATGAGGTGAAACTTCTGGCTCTTCACTGGCCATCTTAATCACTGATATGAGGTGAAACATCTGGCTCTTTACTGGCCATCTTAAACAATCACTGATATGAGGTGAAACGTCTGGCTCTTCACTGGCCATCTTAAACAGTCACTGATATGAGGTAAACATCTGGCTCTTCACCATCTTAAACAATCACTGATATGAGGTAAACATCTGGCTCTTCACTGGCCATCTTAAAGAATCACTGATATGAGGTGAAACATCTGGCTCTTCACCATCTTAAACAATCACTGATATGAGGTAAACATCTGGCTCTTCACTGGCCATCTTAAACAATCACTGATATGAGGTGAAACATCTGGCTCTTCACTGGCCATCTTAATTAATCACTGATATGAGGTGAAACATCTGGCTCTCCACTAACTATCTTAAATAATCACTGATATGAGGTGAAACATCTGGCTCTTCACTAACCATCTTAAATAATCACTGTGAGGTGAAACTTCTGGCTCTTCACTGGCCATCTTAAACAATCACTGATATGAGGTGAAACATCTGGGTCTTCACTAACCATCTTAATCAATCACTGATATGAGGTGAAACATCTGGCTCTTCACCATCTTAAACAATCACTGATATGAGGTGAAACATCTGGCTCTTCACTGGCCATCTTAAACAATCACTGATATGAAGTGCAACATCTGACTCTTCACTGGCTATCTTAAACAATCACTGATATGAGGTGAAACTTCTGGCTCTTCACTGGCCATCTTAAACAATCACTGATATGAAGTGCAACATCTGACTCTTCACTGGCTATCTTAAACAATCACTGATATGAGGTGAAACTTCTGGCTCTTCACTGGCGATATTAATCACTGATATGATGTGAAACATTTGGCTCTTCACTGCCCATCTTAAACAATCACTGATATGAGGTGAAACATCTGGCTCTTCACTGGCCATCTTAATCACTGATATGAGGTGAAACATCTGGCTCTTCACTGCCCATCTTAAACAATCACTGATATGAGGTGAAACATCTGGCTCTTCATGGGCCATCTTAATCACTGATATGAGGTGAAACATCTGGCTCTTCACTGGCAATCTTAAACGATCACTGATATGAGGTGAAACATCTGGCTCTTCACTGCCCATCTTAATCAATCACTGATATGAGGTGAAACATCTGGCTCTTCACTGGCCATCTTAATCACTGATATGAGGTGAAACATCTGACTCTTCACTGGCTATCTTAAACAATCACTGATATGAGGTGAAACTTCTGGCTCTTCATGGGCCATCTTAATCACTGATATGAGGTGAAACATCTGGCTCTTCATCTTAAACAATCACTGATATGAGGTAAACATCTGGCTCTTCACTGGCCATCTTAAACAATCACTGATATGAGGTGAAACATCTGGCTCTTCACTGGCCATCTTAATTAATCACTGATATGAGGTGAAACATCTGGCTCTCCACTAACTATCTTAAATAATCACTGATATGAGGTGAAACTTCTAGCTCTTCACTGGCCATCTTAAACAATCACTGATATGAGGTGAAACTTCTGGCTCTTCATGGGCCATCTTAATCACTGATATGAGGTGAAACATCTGGCTCTTCACCATCTTAAACAATCACTGATATGAGGTGAAACATCTGGCTCTTCACTGGCCATCTTAAACAATCACTGATATGAGGTGAAACATCTGGCTCTTCACTAACTATCTTAAATAATCACTGATATGAGGTGAAACTTCTGGCTCTTCACTGGCCATCTTAAACAATCACTGATATGAGGTGAAACATCTGGCTCTTCACCATCTTAAACAATCACTGATATAAGGTGAAACATCTGGCTCTTCACTGGCCATCTTAAACAATCACTGATATGAAGTGCAACATCTGACTCTTCACTGGCCATCTTAAACAATCACTGATATGAGGTGAAACTTCTGGCTCTTCACTGCCATATTAATCACTGCTATGAGGTGAAACATCTGGCTCTTCACTGGCAATCTTAATCACTGATATGAGGTGCAACATCTGACTATTCACTGCCCATATTAAACAATCACTGATATGAGGTGAAACATCTGGCTCTTCACTGGCCATCTTAAACAATCACTGATATGAGGTGAAACATCTGGGTCTTCACTAACCATCTTAATCAGTCACTGATATGAGGTGAAACATCTGGCTCTTCACCATCTTAAACAATCACTGATATGAGGTGAAACATCTGGCTATTCACTGGCCATCTTAAACAATCACTGATATGAAGTGCAACATCTGGCTCTTCACTGGCCATCTTAAACAATCGCTGATATGAGGTGAAACATCTGGCTCTTCACTGGCCATCTTAAACAATCACTGATATGAGGTGAAACATCTGGCTCTTCACTGGCCATCTTAAACAATCACTGATATGAGGTGAAACATCTGGCTCTTCACTGGCCATCTTAAACAATCACTGATATGAGGTGAAACATCTGGCTCTTCACCATCTTAAACAATCACTGATATAAGGTGAAACATCTGGCTCTTCACTGGCCATCTTAAACAATCACTGATATGAAGTGCAACATCTGACTCTTCACTGGCCATCTTAAACAATCACTGATATGAGGTGAAACTTCTGGCTCTTCACTGCCATATTAATCACTGCTATGAGGTGAAACATCTGGCTCTTCACTGGCAATCTTAATCGCTGATATGAGGTGAAACATCTGGCTCTTCACTGGCCATCTTAAACAATCACTGATATGAGGTGAAACATCTGGCTCTTCACTGGCCATCTTAATCACTGATATGAGGTGAAACATCTGGCTCTTCACTGGCCATCTTAATCACTGATATGAGGTGCAACATCTGGCTATTCGCTGCCCATCTTAAACAATCACTGATATGAGGTGAAACATCTGGCTCTTCACTGGCCATCTTAAACAATCACTGATATGAGGTGAAACATCTGGGTCTTCACTAACCATCTTAATCAGTCACTGATATGAGGTGAAACATCTGGCTCTTCACCATCTTAAACAATCACTGATATGAGGTGAAACATCTGGCTCTTCACTGGCCATCTTAAACAATCACTGATATGAAGTGCAACATCTGGCTCTTCACTGGCCATCTTAAACAATCACTGATATGAGGTGAAACTTCTGGCTCTTCACTGGCCATCTTAATCACTGATATGAGGTGAAACATCTGGCTCTTTACTGGCCATCTTAAACAATCACTGATATGAGGTGAAACGTCTGGCTCTTCACTGGCCATCTTAAACAGTCACTGATATGAGGTAAACATCTGGCTCTTCACCATCTTAAACAATCACTGATATGAGGTAAACATCTGGCTCTTCACTGGCCATCTTAAAGAATCACTGATATGAGGTGAAACATCTGGCTCTTCACCATCTTAAACAATCACTGATATGAGGTAAACATCTGGCTCTTCACTGGCCATCTTAAACAATCACTGATATGAGGTGAAACATCTGGCTCTTCACTGGCCATCTTAATTAGTCACTGATATGAGGTGAAACATCTGGCTCTCCACTAACTATCTTAAATAATCACTGATATGAGGTGAAACATCTGGCTCTTCACTAACCATCTTAAATAATCACTGTGAGGTGAAACTTCTGGCTCTTCACTGGCCATCTTAAACAATCACTGATATGAGGTGAAACATCTGGGTCTTCACTAACCATCTTAATCAATCACTGAGATGAGGTGAAACATCTGGCTCTTCACCATCTTAAACAATCACTGATATGAGGTGAAACATCTGGCTCTTCACTGGCCATCTTAAACAATCACTGATATGAAGTGCAACATCTGACTCTTCACTGGCTATCTTAAACAATCACTGATATGAGGTGAAACTTCTGGCTCTTCACTGGCGATATTAATCAATGCTATGAGGTGAAACATCTGGCTCTTCACTGACCATCTTAATCACTGATATGAGGTGAAACATCTGGCTCTTCACTGGCAATCTTAATCACTGATATGAGGTGAAACATCTGGCTCTTCACTGCCCATCTTAAACAATCACTGATATGAGGTGAAACATCTGGCTCTTCACTGGCCATCTTAATCACTGATATGAGGTGAAACATCTGGCTCTTCACTGCCCATCTTAAACAATCACTGATATGAGGTGAAACATCTGGCTCTTCATGGGCCATCTTAATCACTGATATGAGGTGAAACATCTGGCTCTTCATCTTAAACCATCACTGATATGAGGTAAACATCTGGCTCTTCACTGGCCATCTTAAACAATCACTGATATGAGGTGAAACATCTGGCTCTTCACTGGCCATCTTAATCACTGATATGAGGTGAAACATCTGACTCTTCACTGGCTATCTTAAACAATCACTGATATGAGGTGAAACTTCTGGCTCTTCATGGGCCATCTTAATCACTGATATGACGTGAAACATCTGGCTCTTCATCTTAAACAATCACTGATATGAGGTAAACATCTGGCTCTTCACTGGCCATCTTAAACAATCACTGATATGAGGTAAACATCTGGCTCTTCACTGGCCATCTTAAACAATCACTGATATGAGGTGAAACATCTGGCTCTTCACTGGCCATCTTAATTAGTCACTGATATGAGGTGAAACATCTGGCTCTCCACTAACTATCTTAAATAATCACTGATATGAGGTGAAACATCTGGCTCTTCACTGGCCATCTTAATCAATCACTGATATGAGGTGAAACTTCTGGCTCTTCATGGGCCATCTTAATCACTGATATGAGGTGAAATATCTGGCTCTTCATCTTAAACAATCACTGATATGAGGTAAACATCTGGCTCTTCACTGGCCATCTTAAACAATCACTGATATGAGGTGAAACATCTGGCTCTTCACTGGCCATCTTAATTAGTCACTGATATGAGGTGAAACATCTGGCTCTCCACTAACTATCTTAAATAATCACTGATATGAGGTGAAACTTCTGGCTCTTCACTGGCCATCTTAAACAATCACTGATATGAAGTGCAACATCTGACTCTTCACTGGCTATCTTAAACAATCACTGATATGAGGTGAAACTTCTGGCTCTTCACTGGCCATCTTAATCACTGATATGAGGTGAAACATCTGGCTCTTTACTGGCCATCTTAAACAATCACTGATATGAGGTGAAACGTCTGGCTCTTCACTGGCCATCTTAAACAGTCACTGATATGAGGTAAACATCTGGCTCCTCACCATCTTAAACAATCACTGATATGAGGTAAACATCTGGCTCTTCACTGGCCATCTTAAAGAATCACTGATATGAGGTGAAACATCTGGCTCTTCACCATCTTAAACAATCACTGATATGAGGTAAACATCTGGCTCTTCACTGGCCATCTTAAACAATCACTGATATGAGGTGAAACATCTGGCTCTTCACTGGCCATCTTAATTAATCACTGATATGAGGTGAAACATCTGGCTCTCCACTAACTATCTTAAATAATCACTGATATGAGGTGAAACATCTGGCTCTTCACTAACCATCTTAAATAATCACTGTGAGGTGAAACTTCTGGCTCTTCACTGGCCATCTTAAACAATCACTGATATGAGGTGAAACATCTGGGTCTTCACTAACCATCTTAATCAATCACTGATATGAGGTGAAACATCTGGCTCTTCACCATCTTAAACAATCACTGATATGAGGTGAAACATCTGGCTCTTCACTGGCCATCTTAAACAATCACTGATATGAAGTGCAACATCTGACTCTTCACTGGCTATCTTAAACAATCACTGATATGAGGTGAAACTTCTGGCTCTTCACTGGCCATATTAATCAATGCTATGAGGTGAAACATCTGGCTCTTCACTGACCATCTTAATCACTGATATGAGGTGAAACATCTGGCTCTTCACTGGCAATCTTAATCACTGATATGATGTGAAACATTTGGCTCTTCACTGCCCATCTTAAACAATCACTGATATGAGGTGAAACATCTGGCTCTTCACTGGCCATCTTAATCACTGATATGAGGTGAAACATCTGGCTCTTCACTGCCCATCTTAAACAATCACTGATATGAGGTGAAACATCTGGCTCTTCATGGGCCATCTTAATCACTGATATGAGGTGAAACATCTGGCTCTTCACTGGCAATCTTAATCACTGATATGATGTGAAACATCTGACTCTTCACTGGCCATCTTAAACAATCACTGATATGAGGTGAAACATCTGGCTCTTCACTGGCCATCTTAATCACTGATATGAGGTGAAACATCTGACTCTTCACTGGCTATCTTAAACAATCACTGATATGAGGTGAAACTTCTGGCTCTTCATGGGCCATCTTAATCACTGATATGAGGTGAAACATCTGGCTCTTCATCTTAAACAATCACTGATATGAGGTAAACATCTGGCTCTTCACTGGCCATCTTAAACAATCACTGATATGAGGTGAAACATCTGGCTCTTCACTGGCCATCTTAATTAATCACTGATATGAGGTGAAACATCTGGCTCTCCACTAACTATCTTAAATAATCACTGATATGAGGTGAAACTTCTAGCTCTTCACTGGCCATCTTAAACAATCACTGATATGAGGTGAAACTTCTGGCTCTTCATGGGCCATCTTAATCACTGATATGAGGTGAAACATCTGGCTCTTCACCATCTTAAACAATCACTGATATGAGGTGAAACATCTGGCTCTTCACTGGCCATCTTAAACAATCACTGATATGAGGTGAAACATCTGGCTCTTCACTAACTATCTTAAATAATCACTGATATGAGGTGAAACTTCTGGCTCTTCACTGGCCATCTTAAACAATCACTGATATGAGGTGAAACATCTGGCTCTTCACCATCTTAAACAATCACTGATATAAGGTGAAACATCTGGCTCTTCACTGGCCATCTTAAACAATCACTGATATGAAGTGCAACATCTGACTCTTCACTGGCCATCTTAAACAATCACTGATATGAGGTGAAACTTCTGGCTCTTCACTGCCATATTAATCACTGCTATGAGGTGAAACATCTGGCTCTTCACTGGCAATCTTAATCACTGATATGAGGTGCAACATCTGACTATTCACTGCCCATATTAAACAATCACTGATATGAGGTGAAACATCTGGCTCTTCACTGGCCATCTTAAACAATCACTGATATGAGGTGAAACATCTGGGTCTTCACTAACCATCTTAATCAGTCACTGATATGAGGTGAAACATCTGGCTCTTCACCATCTTAAACAATCACTGATATGAGGTGAAACATCTGGCTCTTCACTGGCCATCTTAAACAATCACTGATATGAAGTGCAACATCTGGCTCTTCACTGGCCATCTTAAACAATCGCTGATATGAGGTGAAACATCTGGCTCTTCACTGGCCATCTTAAACAATCACTGATATGAGGTGAAACATCTGGCTCTTCACTGGCCATCTTAAACAATCACTGATATGAGGTGAAACATCTGGCTCTTCACTGGCCATCTTAAACAATCACTGATATGAGGTGAAACATCTGGCTCTTCACCATCTTAAACAATCACTGATATAAGGTGAAACATCTGGCTCTTCACTGGCCATCTTAAACAATCACTGATATGAAGTGCAACATCTGACTCTTCACTGGCCATCTTAAACAATCACTGATATGAGGTGAAACTTCTGGCTCTTCACTGCCATATTAATCACTGCTATGAGGTGAAACATCTGGCTCTTCACTGGCAATCTTAATCGCTGATATGAGGTGAAACATCTGGCTCTTCACTGGCCATCTTAAACAATCACTGATATGAGGTGAAACATCTGGCTCTTCACTGGCCATCTTAATCACTGATATGAGGTGAAACATCTGGCTCTTCACTGGCCATCTTAATCACTGATATGAGGTGCAACATCTGGCTATTCACTGCCCATCTTAAACAATCACTGATATGAGGTGAAACATCTGGCTCTTCACTGGCCATCTTAAACAATCACTGATATGAGGTGAAACATCTGGGTCTTCACTAACCATCTTAATCAGTCACTGATATGAGGTGAAACATCTGGCTCTTCACCATCTTAAACAATCACTGATATGAGGTGAAACATCTGGCTCTTCACTGGCCATCTTAAACAATCACTGATATGAAGTGCAACATCTGGCTCTTCACTGGCCATCTTAAACAATCACTGATATGAGGTGAAACATCTGGCTCTTCACTGGCCATCTTAAACAATCACTGATATGAGGTGAAACATCTGGCTCTTCACTGGCCATCTTAAACAATCACTGATATGAGGTGAAACATCTGGCTCTTCACTGGCCATCTTAAACAATCACTGATATGAGGTGAAACATCTGGCTCTTCACTGGCCATCTTAAACAATCACTGATATGAGGTGAAACATCTGGCTCTTCACTGGCCATCTTAAACCATCACTGATGAGGTGAAACATCTGGCTCTTCATGGGCCATCTTAATCACTGATATGAGGTGAAACATCTGGCTCTTCACTGGCCATCTTAAACAATCACTGATATGAGGTGAAACATCTGGCTCTTCACTGGCCATCTTAAACAATCACTGATATGAGGTGAAACATCTGGCTCTTCACTGGCCATCTTAAACAATCACTGATATGAAACATCTGGCTCTTCACTGGCCATCTTAAACAATCACTGATATGAGGTGAAACATCTGGCTCTTCATGGGCCATCTTAAACAATCACTGATATGAGGTGAAACATCCGGCTCTTCACTGGCATCGGTCTGTCTGTCCATATGTTCGTCTGTGTTTCTGTCTGTCCGTCTATCTGTTTCTGTCTGTCCGCCCATCTGTCTGTCTGTCCATCTGTCTGTCTTGTGTTTCTGTCTGTCCATCCGTCTGTCATTTTGTGTTTCTGTCTGTCCGTCTATCTGTTTCTGTCTGTCGTCTGTCTGCCCATCTGTCTGTCTGTGTTTCTGGCTGTCCATCCATTTGTCATTTTGCGTTTCTGTCTGTCCGTCCATCTGCCCGTCTGTCTGTCACACACCTCCACAAGGTATTTCTTTGTTATATTCATAACAATTTCACCAAAAACTTCTGTGTTCTTTTTCCATTCCTGCCATTATATTGCTCCAACAGATGCCTTCTAAAGACGCCTAAAGATGTTATGTGGTCTGACAGTGATTATACTGTGGTGATGTGATTTGGTGACATGTTGGTGTGACTGCTATGTGGTCTGACTGTGATTATACTGTGGTGATATGTGATGTGACTGTGATTGTGGTGACGTGATGTGGTGACATCTTGGTCTGACTTATGTGGTCTGGCTGTGATTATACTGTGGTGACATCTTGGTGTGACTGTTATGTGGTCTGACTGTGATTATATTGTGGTGATATGTGATGCAACTGTGGTTGTATTGTGGTGACATGTGATGTGGTGACATCTTGGTCTGACTTATGTGGTCTGACTGTGATTATACTGTGGTGACATGTGATGTGGTGACATCTTGGTGTGAATGTTATGTGGTCTGACTGTGATTATATTGTGATGACATGTGATGTGGTGACATCTTGGTCTGACTGTTAGGTCGTCTGACTGTGATTATATTGTGATGACATGTGATGTAGTGACATCTTGGTGTGACTGTTATGTGGTGTGACTGATTATATTGTGGTGACATGTGATGTGGTGACATCTTGGTCTGACTTATGTGGTCTGACTGTGATTATATTGTGGTGACATCTTGGTGTGACTGTTATGTGGTGTGACTGTGATTATATTGTGGTGAAATGTGATGTGGTGACATCTTGGTGTGAATGTTATGTGGTCTGACTGTGATTATATTGTGGTGATATGTGATGTGGTGACATCAAAGTGCCGTCATTCAGACAGGTCCAGTAGGATGCTGCAGTAGGCTGCCTGAGCAGAGAAAAGAACCGTGTAGCAAAGAGATGGGCCCAACACCTCATTATACATCCCGTTACTGTGCCCAAATCCTACATTCTTCGGAAGACAGCGAATGCGATGGGATTTGCTTGTTTGTTTGTGTTGTTGTGCTCGTGCCTTCCGAGCGGAACAGCTCTCGGTGCCGAAACCTCAAACGAACCGACAAACGAAGCAGGATCTAACGGGGAAAGCGTCATTAGAAACGTTTAGGAACTATTTCACACACCAGCACCATCAGTGCGCCCGTCTGAAAGTCATGTCATGCGTAAAAAGGCCTTCTGGCGGTGCGCAGACGGCGCCTTGCTGGCTCCGCCCACAACGGCGCGGCGCGGCTGCGTGAGCACGCCGGCCGTCCTGTTTATATAAAAAACGTTCTATCCAGCCTCGTGCGCGGAGTTTGCGGGGGCGGGTGGGGGGGGGCAGGACTGCTCCCCCTGGTGGCTGAAACGGGTAATTGCATTGTTTCAAAAAAGAGTGGAATAATTACGTTTGGCATGACCAGATATTTTATCAATATTTTCAATAACACAAAACAACTAAATGGTACTAGGTAATACATCTGAGTTCATATTGTAACGTGCATGGATAAGTAGACACGTTGGTCCTTGACTAACGGGTCGGACCCTTTAGTCGACTGGTTAACGTTGTCGCTTGCGGTGCAGGAGATACGGGTTCGCGTCCCGGCTGTGGCGACGGTATCTCGGACTGCCCCCCGAATTCGCTACAATATACTGCTTTAGTAAAAAAAAAATGTTCAGGGCTCTGGGTCATGTGACGAGTGACACGTACGCTAACGTAAATCGAACCAGCGATTCTCAGCTAGCATACATGGGTAATAACGTTGTAGTTATCTAGTCGGCACGAAAATATGGACATGAGGAGATTTTTAAAACGTCGAGCTCCAGACGACACACATGGTCAGCCATCGGGATCTAACAAGGATACAACACAAACATCAATAACCGATGAAGACGATGGGCAAAACGATGCTGCTGTGAACTTGGAGGAAACTTGGAGCAGCTCTGGATTAGCAGCAACTTGGTACCGCAGCTGCACTAGCTAGCCCAACTAGGTACCGCAGATGCACTAGCTAGCCCAACTAGGTACCACAGATGCACTAGCTAGCCCAACTAGGTAACACAGATGCACTAGCTAGCCCAACTAGGTACCGCAGATGCACTAGCTAGCCAACTAACACAGATGCACTAGCTAGCCCAACTAGGTACCGCAGCTGCACTAGCTAGCCCAACTAGGTACCGCAGATGCACTAGCTAGCACAACTAGGTACCGCAGCTGCACTAGCTAGCCCAACCAGGTACCACAGATGCACTAGCTAGCCCAACTAGGTGCCGCAGCTGCTACTAGCTAGCCCAACTAGGTACCGCAGATGCACTAGCTAGCCCAACTAGGTACCACAGATGCACTAGCTAGCCCAACTAGGTACTGCAGCTGCACTAGCTAGCCCAACTAGGTACCACAGATGCACTAGCTAGCCCAACTAGGTACCACAGATGCACTAGCTAGCCCAACTAGGTACCGCAGCTGCACTAGCTAGCCCAACTAGGTACCACAGATGCACTAGCTAGCCCAACTAGGTACCGCAGCTGCACTAGCTAGCCCAACTAGGTACCACAGATGATCCTGGAGAAAACACGGCCGTCCTAAGCAACCCACTCTGCCCCAATTCCCCTCAAAATGTTTTGGAAGTACAAAACGATCGTTTTCCACTTAAGTCGAACACTTCCTTAGTTGCTAGAGACGCCCCCTTGGTTTAGGACTTGAGTTACGTTGGGGCTGCTGCGTTTAGTTTAAGTCTCAGTGTCGGGGCATTCCGCCACCTTGTGTCTATCGCGTTGCAAGACAGCCGCGCCGTGACTGGATTTCATAAAGGCGAATTGTTAAATTGTTACGATGTCTTTTCAAATCTGCTTTAAAAATAAACATAGTATATGTTTATTTAACATGTTTGTTTTGTCCATATATGCTCGTGCTGCGTTCCCAGGGTGGTAGGCCAGGTCTCAGCTGTTACAATGAGGTTTTGGTTTTTTTTGTCCCCCCCCCCCCCCCGGCTCGAGTGTCAAACTCCGCCCATGTCCAGCCTTAATCTGACGTCCCAATCCACCAGCCTGCGTGGTGGTGGTGGCGGTCTGCCCCGGAGAGACGTGTTCCCAGCAAGCCATGCTGGCGGACTGTACCACACTCACCTCCCACCGGCTGCCGCTTACCTCAGCATAGTCTGCTCCTTCTCCTCCTCCCTCTTCTGGCGCTGCATGACGGACAGGATGATCTCCCGTTCCTCCTCGGTGAGGTGGCTCAGGTCCGGCAGGTCCATCTGGCCGCGACCGGGGCCCGGAGCAGGCCCGCCCGGTCCTGACATCTTCACACCGGGTCGCGAAATCCAATCTGGGGGACACACGGGGGAAGTCTGGGTCGATACAAAGTCGAAAACAAGAAAGGGCGGTTTCAGTTTTCTCTCGCCGGGGTGACGAGCGGCTTGTGGGCCTGCCTGTCTGCCTGCCTGCCTGCCTGCCTGCCTGTCTGTCTGCCTGCCTGTCTGTCTGCCTGTCTGTCTGTCTGCCTGCCTGTCTGTCTGCCTGTCTGTCCGCCTGTCTGCCTGTCTGTCTGTCTGCCTGCCTGTCTGTCTGCCTGTCTGTCCGCCTGCCTGCCTGTCTGTCTGTCTGCCTGTCTGTCTGCCTGCCTGTCTGTCCGTCTGCCTGTCTGTCCGCCTGTCTGTCTGCCTGCCTGCCTGCCTGCCTGTCTGTCCGCCTGTCTGTCTGTCACCACACATGATGTGCAAGCCAACGCGAGGCCACGTTGGGTGGGCTGTAATATCAGGCTACAAGGAGCATGAGCAAAGCCGCTGCACACGATACGGAGCCCGGCTGCTCCGCTGCGCCTGCAGCGCTGTTGCCTGACCATGTGTTCAGACCAGCGGTTCATACGGCGCTCTCGCTGCAGCGCAACTGCACCATGTCTGCACACACTCCGCCCGCCGCCGCCACCACATCCACACACACACACACACACACACACACACCACACAACACCACCAGGTTCTCACCGACACGAACGCAACCATTCATATGAGCGGCGTCCCTCTGAGCCCCCCTGGACGGAGGAAGCGGAGGAGCTGCGACGCTATCATGGGAGCTCTGCTCCATGTTCAACTCCTGCTCCCCTACACAGCACTCCTCGTCTTCCTCCATCCATCCATCCATCCATCTCCACACCCAACATCATGCACCTTGCATGCACACAAGCCGGAGCAACTTCTTGCCTCTTATACCGCAGCCATGTCCGCTTGTCAGGCTGAGCCGCCGGTGCTGCCGGTGCCGCAGCTTCTCACGCCGTCTCCCATCGTGCTGCCCCCGGCGGGCTGACGGGCTCCGCTCCCGCTTACACCCTGAACGCACAGAAACGGACCCAATAAGAGAGAAATCCTCCATAGGCTACAGAGGGCGGGGCCAGAGCGCCTGTTACGGCCAACAGATCAGCTGGTCGCGGGTGGAGGCGGAATTGTGCGGAAGTTGCCCTCGTGTGTCTAATGAGGAAGAAGAGGAGGAGGAAGAAGAAGAAGAAGGCGGCAGGTAGTGATGAGTTTGAAGGAGTGAAGGTGTTGTGTCACATCAGACATGACAGAACCAGCTGGTAGAAGACCTTCACCAACACAGAGTCCTACATCAATAAGTACAACTCGGGTTCTACCAGGTCTTATGGTGGGTTCTGACCCAATAGCCCCACTGATTCTCATTCACTCTGAATGGAGCTCAGCACTCACCTCACCACCACCTACACAGACACACACCGGTCCACCAACACCTACACGCTGGTCCAGTAACACCTACACAGGACACACACTGATCCAGTATCGCCTACATAGACACACACTGGTCCAGTATCGCCTACACAGACACACACTGGTCCAGTATCGCCTACACAGGACACATACTGATCCAGTATCGACAACATAGACACACACTGGTCCAGTATCGCCTACATAGACACACACTGGTCCAGTAACACCTACACAGGACACACACTGGTCCAGTACCACCTACACAGGACACACACTGGTCCAGTAACACCTACACAGGACACACACTGGTCCGGTACCACCTACACAGGACACACATTGGTCCAATACCACCTACACAGGACACACACTGGTCCGGTACCAGTTACACAGACACACACTGGTCCAGTATCGCCAACATAGACACACACTGGTCCAGTATCGCCTACACAGGACACATACTGATCCAGTATCACCTACATAGACACACACTGGTCCAGTATCGCCAACATAGACACACACTGGTCCAGTAACACCTACACAGGACACACACTGGTCCAGTACCACCTACACAGGACACACACTGGTCCAGTAACACCTACACAGGACACACACTGGTCCGGTACCACCTACACAGGACACACATTGGTCCAATACCACCTACACAGGACACACACTGGTCCGGTACCAGTTACACAGACACACACTGGTCCAGTACCACCTACACAGGACACACATTGGTCCGGTACCAGTTACACAGACACACACTGGTCCAGTACCACCTACACAGGACACACACTGGTCCGGTACCAGTTACACAGACACACACTGGTCCAGTACCACCTACACAGGTCACACATTGGTCCGGTACCAGCTACACAGGACTGGTGCAGCAGATTCAGGACTGAATGCTTGGTGCTGTGTACTATATACACTGAATTCTCTGCTGCTTCACCCACCCGCATCTTTCATGGCTGCGTTCTGCCAACATGAGGAGTGGTCCACCGTCCATGCTCACGTGGCCACGACTCGCGTGTCATGTCGGGGGTTGCGCGTGTGGTCCCGCCCGGATAGTCCGCTAGCACATATGAAGCGCCACGCGGGCTACAGGTTAAACACGTCTGTCGCTTCCGTCATGAAAGCCACCGACTGGAACAGCGATGCTCACTGGCAGTGCTGCGCTGGTTGTGTGGCTGCTTTTAACTCTTGTGAGTCCACTTCATGTGCTTCTGTTTGCATGTGATCTAGAGCTGATCTAGATCGTGTGCTCCTGTTTGTTTTACTGCACGCATCTTTTGCCAGTCTGAGTTGTACTCGATGCGCATGCGCAGGGGTGCTGCAGCGTGTTTATCAGCAGCTTGACGCGCAGCAGATCCGTGTTCGTGCGTCGTGGAGGTCATGTCGCTGTCAGGCCTGCAGAACTGAAGACGTGCCGCGTCAGGCTGACCTGCTGCTTCAGCGGTGCTGGTTCGGAAACACGCCGCCGTCCGCGACACCAGCTCCGTACAGGGACGCCATCATGGCCGGAGGAGCCGCCAAGCAGCAGCTGTCGGTAACGGAGTTCGCTGCAGGCTGGAGGACGGCGGACAAGCTCAGGTGTCTACTGGGTCACGTCCGGTACCAGGACCTGGCGGCCGGCCTGAGCGGAGGAGTCATCTCCACTCTAGTCCTGCACCCGCTGGACTTGCTCCGGATCCGCTTCGCAGGTACGTCGTCATTACAGCGCCTCAGCAGCGGTGCTGTGGTGCGTGTGCACGCCCCTAGTGCGCCAGCGCGTGCGTGAGTCCCTGCAGGCTGAGTCAGGCTGAAATATTTTGACCCAATTTCCTTCAACAACTGTTTCCATCCAACTCAACTGTGTCACGTCAGAGTCCCCTAATCCAGCAGGAACCAGGTTCCAGTCAGAGGAGGGTCCGGTCCTGTTCAGATGCAGGACCTGGACAGGTTCAGGTCCTGGTCAGATGCAGGTCCTGGTCAGGTTCAGCTCCTGCTCAGATGCGGGTCCTTGTCAGGTTCAGGTCCTGGTCAGGTTCAGGTCCTGGTCAGGTTCAGGTCCTTGTCAGCTTTAGGTCCTGGTCAGATGCAGGTCCTGGTCAGGTTCAGGTCCTGGTCAGATGCAGGTCCTGGTCAGGTTCAGGTCCTGGTCAGATGCAGGTCCTGGTCAGGTTCAGCTCCTGCTCAGATGCAGGTCCTGGTCAGGTTCAGGTCCTGGTCAGATGCAGGTCCTTGTCAGGTTCAGCTCCTGCTCAGATGCAGGTCCTGGTCAGGTTCAGGTCCTGCTCAGATGCAGGTCCTGGTCAGGTTCAGGTCCTGGTCAGATGCAGGTCCTGGTCAGGTTCAGCTCCTGCTCAGATGCAGGTCCTGGTCAGGTTCAGGTCCTGCTCAGATGCAGGTCCTGGTCAGGTTCAGGTCCTTGTCAGGTTCAGGTCCTGGTCAGATGCAGGTCCTGGTCAGGTTCAGGTCCTTGTCAGGTTCAGGTCCTGGTCAGGTTCAGGTCCTGGTCAGATGCAGGTCCTGGTCAGGGTTCAGGTCCTGGTCAGGTTCAGGTCCTTGTCAGGTTCAGGTCCTGGTCAGATGCAGGTCCTGGTCAGGGTTCAGGTCCTGGTCAGGTTCAGGTCCTTGTCAGGTTCAGGTCCTGGTCAGATGCAGGGCAGGGCAGCTTCTCATATAGGACAGGGAACTGATGGACATGAGGGAAGACATGGTGCTGAGGAGACGGACATGAAGGACAAACGAACGATTCCAGCAATGTGACATTGTGTGGTGCTCCTGCTGATGACACATGTCACATGAAGTAAACTCAAGTCTCACCATTCACCGCCAGCTTGTATCTTTCATTAATACTTTGTACTGCTAGTTTAGGATTTATTGTGCTGTTGTATGTTTCTACATGTTTGATCAGAATCAGAATCAGAATGCTTTATTCATCCCCAGGGGGAAATTGGGTACTGTAACGTAGATTTAACTGCATGGTGAGGTTCAGAACATAGAGGACATGTTAAAGGCTGAGGTTTTATGTTGGCATGGCTCAGGGCAGTGGAACAGATAACACACACACACACACACACACACACACACACAGAACAGAATATATCTGTCATTACCATGGGGGGGGGGGCATAGTCAGCGTCAGCTGGATCTTCTGTGTGTGTGTGTGTGTGTGTGTGTGTGTGTGTGTGTGTGTGTGTGTGTGTGTGTGAACATTGCACCAATCACTGTAATTATTTCACAGCCAGCTAGATGTTCAGAATAGAATTGGACCTCCAGCTGACAGGTGGGCATCTGTTGAAGGAACTTCTACAGTAGATATGTCATGATGCACATGAACCCATCCTGTCTGTCTCTGGTTTACATCCTCTGTGTGTGTGTGTGTGTGTGTGTGTGTGTGTGTGTGTGTACGCGTGTGTGTCCTCAGTGAGTGACGGTCTTCACATGCGTCCTCAGTATGACGGCTTGGTGGACTGCATGCGGTCTATCTGGCGGCTGGAGGGCATGCGGGGACTCTATCAAGGCGTCACGCCAAACATGTGGGGAGCAGGAACCTCTTGGGGACTCTACTTCCTGTTGTGAGTTCAATTGCTTTCCATTATGCCTGAGAAACGGTGAGGAGTGAACAGGAGAAACTGTTTAAGATGTTTCAACAAACTCACCCTAAACCATACCTGAGAACCCTTCATTCAACCTAAACCATACCTGAGAACCCTTCATTCAACCTAAACCATACCTGAGAACCCTTCATTCAACCTAAACCATACCTGAGAACCCTTCATTCAACCTAAACCACACCTGAGAACCCTTCATTCAACCTAAACCATACCTGAGAACCCTTCATTCAACCTGAACCACACCTGAGAACCCTTCATTCAACCAAAACCACACCTGAGAACCCTTCATTCAACCTAAACCATACCTGAGAACCCTTCATTCAACCTGAATCACACCTGAGAACCCTTCATTCAACCAGAACCACACCTGAGAACCCTTCATTCAACCTAAACCATACCTGAGAACCCTTCATTCAACCTAAACCATACCTGAGAACCCTTCATTCAACCTAAACCACACCTGAGAACCCTTCATTCAACCTAAACCACACCTGAGAACCCTTCATTCAACCTAAACCATACCTGAGAACCCTTCATTCAACCTAAACCATACCTGAGAACCCTTCATTCAACCTAAACCACACCTGAGAACCCTTCATTCAACCTAAACCATACCTGAGAACCCTTCATTCAACCTAAACCATACCCGAGAACCCTTCATTCAACCTGAACCACACCTCAGAACCCTTCATTCAACCTGAACCACACCTGAGAACCCTTCATTCAACCAGAACCACACCTGAGAACCCTTCATTCAACCTAAACCATACCTGAGAACCCTTCATTCAACCTGAACCACACCTGAGAACCCTTCATTCAACCTGAACCACACCTGAGAACCCTTCATTCAACCAGAACCACACCTGAGAACCCTTCATTCAACCTAAACCATACCTGAGAACCCTTCATTCAACCTAAACCACACCTGAGAACCCTTCATTCAACCTAAACCATACCTGAGAACCCTTCATTCAACCTAAACCACACCTGAGAACCCTTCATTCAACCTAAACCACACCTGAGAACCCTTCATTCAACCTAAACCATACCTGAGAACCCTTCATTCAACCTAAACCATACCTGAGAACCCTTCATTCAACCTAAACCATACCCGAGAACCCTTCATTCAACCTGAACCACACCTCAGAACCCTTCATTCAACCTGAACCACACCTGAGAACCCTTCATTCAACCAAAACCACACCTGAGAACCCTTCATTCAACCTAAACCATACCTGAGAACCCTTCATTCAACCTGAACCACACCTGAGAACCCTTCATTCAACCAGAACCACACCTGAGAACCCTTCATTCAACCTAAACCATACCTGAGAACCCTTCATTCAACCTAAACCACACCTGAGAACCCTTCATTCAACCTAAACCATACCCGAGAACCCTTCATTCAACCTAAACCACACCTGAGAACCCTTCATTCAACCTAAACCATACCCGAGAACCCTTCATTCAACCTAAACCATACCTGAGAACCCTTCATTCAACTTAAACCATACCTGAGAACCCTTCATTCAACCTAAACCATACCTGAGAACCCTTCATTCCAACCACACAAGGTTGAATCAGTTCATGTGGACACAATATTTATTGACAGAAACGTTTCATCATCATCTAAGTGAGCTCTTCAGTCTCAACTGACTGCAGGTATGCTGCCCTTATAAACAATACAGTGGCATAACGACCCAAATCAACGACCAGTTTCATATGCAAATATTGGTGTGACCATTAACTAGAGTTACAATGGCCATGTGTGCTACTCACAGAGGATTGGGGAATGTTGCAGTCACAGCATTGTAAGATGGTGACAGATCTGTCACCATCTTACAATGCTGACTGTGAAGGCAGGGTTGTCCCATCTCAGGGGCAGAAAACCTTTTTGTTATTAGTTGGAATTGTTTAAAATGTGTTTCCCTAACATGTTTATATGTTCATATGTGGTGAGGAAGTGTAGCTCTTTTTCAGGGTCACTGAGGCTGCAGTGACAGCACAGCCTTTGCCCTGCAGGGGGCAGGTTTTTCTGTGTCTCCCTTTTCAATAGCAAGGCTGTGCTCACTCAGTCTGCACACAGTCACGGTTCTTTGCAGTTGTTGATCAGTCACCATGCTCAAATAATCGGCTATGTTGGACTGTCCATTTAGAGCCAGTCAGCACTGCATGTTGCTCTGTGTTTGTGTTTACAATGTTTGATGTAGTTTTGTTTTAACTGTTTGCTAATGTGATTGGGTCTGGTTGGTGATGTGTTGTGTCGCTGAGGTGTGTTAATAGAGCAGGTTTGTGCTCTCAGCCTCAGGGCCAGTTGAGTAAGGGGGTTCCTATTAGTATTCAGCTCTTGGCATTGCAGAACTTGGTGATGGTACAAGAGCGGGTCACTTAGATTTACATGTGTCCAAAAGTTCATTGCTCTTGTTTGTATGTTTAGTGTTAGTGGGTATTGGCCTCATTCTGCCCTGCATGCATTGTTTGTAGTTTTCCTCTGGACATGTAGGAGGATCTTACAGAAATCTGCATGCGGGGTCTCAGTAGGGTGTTTATCCCACTGAGTAAAGTCTTGTGTTATAAATGGACCCCACACCTCACTGCCATAGAGTGCAATTGGTTCAGTAACACACTCAATTGTTTTTAACCAAATTCTAACTGGTATTTCTGTTTGTATATATTTTTTTATGGCGTAGAAAACTCGGCATGCTGTCCCTCTCATCTCATGAACTGCTTCATGAAAATGTCCAGTTGAACTTAGTTTTAATCCTAGACAGGTGTAGTGTGTGCAGTACTCTACGTTTTGTACCAGTTGAGAATTTAGGTAGAGCGTCCTGAGATCTGGATCTTTGGAACATCATTATTTTGGTCTTTTTGGGGTTTACTGTCAGGGCCCAGGTCTGGCAGTAATGTTGTAGCAGATCCAAGCTCTACTGTAGGCCATCTGCTGTGGGGGACATCAGAACCAGATCATCTGCAAAGAGTAGGCATTTCACCTCCTGGTTGTGGAGACTGACCCCGGGGACAGAGGACTTTTCTGGTATAATAGCCAGTTCATTGATGTAGATATTGAAGAGTGCAGGGCTGAGGTTACAGCCCTGAGGGACACCTCACCCTTAGGTAAAGAATTCTGTTCTCTTTTTCTTTTTTTTTTTGCCAATTTTTATGCTGCACATATTGCCAGAATACACTGATTTAATACTATCATATGTTTTACCTCTACACCACTCTCTAACTTTGTAGAACAGTTCTGCATGCCAAATGCAATCAAAAGCTTTTTGGAAGTCAGTAAAACAGACATACATTTTTGTTTTATTTTGTGTTATATGTTTATCAATTAGGGTATGTAGGGTGTAAATATGATCAGTTGTGCGGTGTTTTGGTATAAATTAAGTTTAGCTTTTGCTCAGGACATGGTGCTTGGTAAGGAAGTTCAGAAGTCTGGCATTTATAATACTACAGAAAACCTCCCCCAGATCACTGTTCACACAGATGCCTCGGTAATTATTAGGGTCGAATTTGTCTCCGCTTTTATAGATTGGGGTTATAAGTCCATGATTCTAGATGTAAGGAAAATAGCCTACACTCAGAACCAAATTGAATAGTTTTAATATAGCCAATTGGAATTTCTTGTTCATATTTTTTAACATTTTATTCAAGATGCCATCAGGTCCACAAACTTTTTTAGATTTGAGAGCCTGCAGTCTCTTAAGGAGTTCCTGCTCATAACCGGGGAGTCTAATGGATTCTAATTGTCTTTTATAGCTAGCGCCAGTTTAGTCAACGTCTCATGAATTTGGGATTGCTTGCTCTCTCTCTCTGTAGTTACAATGCCATCAAGGCCTACACTCAGGAGGGCAGAGCGACAGAACTCGGTGCTCTGGAACATCTGATGTCTGCTGCTGAAGCCAGTATGTCAACTTGCTGTTCCTTCATATAGAAACCGCCAGTACAACTACAATACAACATGATATATTAACACTATACCTACAGCTGTCATTTGTAATACATGTCTATCGAGCTATATTATATATAGTAACTATTATTATAATTGTTATTATTATAGATGCATATGTAAATTTGCCCCCCCCACCCCCTCTCTGTGTGGGAGGTGCAAGAACATGTCTTGCTCCTTTTGCTTGTACTTTAATGGTATAGGCTTATTATGAAACCTATAACCTATTAGATTTGACGGGTGTGTGTTTAACCACAGACAGACAGACAGACAGACAGGCAGGCAGGCAGACAGACAGGCAGGCAGGCAGGCAGGCAGGCAGGCAGGCAGACATTCACAGGGAGCATTCAGACTGTTTGTGGGCTCTTCTCCAGTCATTCAGGAACAGACTGATAAAAGCGTGGCCTCTGTCTAGGAGGTTGGACACAGCAGTAAAGCCACCAGCAGGCTTTCCAGATCCAGGAACATGTTTCACAGTAAGGACACAGTAACTTGATCCTCCTGGCACACGGCTTACTTTCATTTTAATACTGAGCCAAACCAGGATGAAGTGCTGCCCTGGTTTCTCTATTTGGACCTCTGGACCTTCTCCTCAGTTAACTGGTCAGATACCCACACCCAGCAGGACAGCAGAAGAAAGCTTTAAATGGAGGCTATAGTCAACATCATCCATTTGCGTTTAATGCAAATGTGACTGTTCATTGTCATGTTACATGTCATTTTACATTTTGCAGTCCTTTACCTAATTCTTAATGCTAAAAAATAAAAAAGAGAAATGGTCAGCCATTATAGAGTGACTGACAGATAGATTTATGATAGCTGATGGATAAATGATAGCAATAGAAAGAAGAGCCTGCTAACAGATTTCGTTTTTAAAAAGGTGGAAACAGTAATTTTTCTGCAGTTCAATCATTAGTTCAGCGCAGCTGCAGCTAAACAGGAGGGCTTTAGCTAGCATGAGCTATGTTAGCTAGCGTTAGCTACATTAGCTAGCTTTAGCTGTAGCTTGATGAGCTCAGATCCATAACACCAGTCAGCAACTTCCCAACAATCTAAGTTTGTTAAAGGGAAATTCTCAACCTTATTTCATCTCTATAAAACACACAATACTTGTCAGCATTGTGTGTTACTGTATCTTACTACAGAGAACTGGATTACTTCAGTCATCCGCTGATGTCAGTGGATGATGGATGAACCATAAATCTGATTGGCTGATTGGTTTTTTTAATCTCCACCAAAGAGAAGCTGTCCTGTAATGCATGTTGGTACATGTGGGCAGTGTAGAAGAAGCTCTTTTGGCAGGAGAACATTGATTTGTCTGTCAAAATGAACTGCATGGATTCAGTTATTGATATAGTAGATGGATAGATAACCGCTTTCTTGATCTCCTGAGGGAAATTGCAATGTAACAGTGGCAACATAAAAACACTGTCGAACTTTACAAAAAAATACAGATATAGAGCTTTACATGGTACCACCAACATAGATGCACACGATCTATGTAGCTTAAATATTAAACACAGTCTTATTAGCTGTTCAGTTGGTAAAAACAAAAAATTTGAAACAACAGCACAGTAACATGTAGGAAACATTTAGAAGTCATCAAACCTTTAGCAGGTCATAGAAACGAGGACCCTGACCCTGGTTTGGCTCAAAATTGATAAAGAACCAAAGTTGTGTGTCTAATGAAAGACCAGATAGAGTCTTCCCACAGTCTGAAAGACCAGATACAGTCTTCCCACAGACTGTATCTACCAGACAGTCTGAAAGACCGAATAGTCTTCCCACAGTCTGAAAGACCAGATAGTCTTCCCACAGTCTGAAAGAGCAGATAGTCTTCCCACAGTCTGAAAGACCAAATAGAGTCTTCCCACAGTCTGAAAGACCAGATAGTCGTCCCACAGTCTGAAAGACCAGATAGTCTTCCCATAGTCTGACAGACCAGATAGTCTACCCACAGTCTGAAATACCAGATAGTCTTCTCACTGCCTGAAAGACCAGCTAGAGTCATCCCACCATCTGAAAGACCAGATAGTCTTCCCACAGTCTGAAAGACCAGATAGTCGTCCCACAGTCTGAAAGACCAGATAGTCGTCCCACAGTCTGAAATACCAAATGGTCTCACCACAGTCTGAAAGACCAGATAGTCATACCACAGTCTGAAAGACCAGACAGTGTCTTCCCACAGTGTGAAAGAGCAGATAGTCCCCCCACAGTCTGAAACACCAGATAGAGTCTTCCCACTGTCTGAAAGAGCAGATAGTCTTCCCACAGTCTGAAAGACCAGATAGTCTTCCCACAGTCTGAAAGACCAAATAGAGTCTTCCCACGGTCTAAAAGACAAGACAGTCTTCCCACAATCTGAAAGATCAGCTAGTCTTCCCCAGTCTGAAAGAGCAGATAGTATTCCCACTGTCTGAAAGAGCAGATAGTCTTCTCACAGTCTGAAAGACCAAATAGAGTCTTCCTACAGTCTGAAAGACCAGATAGTCTTCCCACTGCCTGAAAGACCAGCTAGAGTCATCCCACCATCTGAAAGACCAGATAGTCTTCCCACAGTGTGAAAGACCAGATAATCGTCCCACACTCTGAAAGACAAAATAGTCTCACCAGACAGTCTGAAAGACCAGATAGTCTTACCACAGTCTGAAAGACCAGACAGAGTCTTCCCACAGTCTGAAAGAGCAGATAGTCTTCCCAAAGTCTGAAAGACCAGATAGAGTCTTCCCACGGTCTGAAAGAGCAGGTAGTCTTCCCACTGTCTGAAAGACCAAATAGAGTCTTCCCACAAACTAAAAGACCAGATAGTCTTCCCACTGCCTGAAAGACCAGCTAGAGTCGTCCCACCATCTGAAAGACCAGATAGAGGCTTCCCACAGTCTGAAAGACCAGCTATAGTCTTCCCACCATCTGGAAGACCAGATAGTCTTCCCACAATCTGAAAGAGCAGGTAGTCTTCCCACAGTCTTACAGACAGTATAGTGTCCGAACAGTCTGAAAGACCAGATAGTCGTCCCACAGTCTGAAAGACCAGATAGGTTGTTGCCACAGTCTGGAAGACCGGATAGGTTCTTCTCACAGTGTGAAAGACCAGATAGAGTCTTCTGTCAATCTGAAAGACCAAATAGTCTTTCCACAATCTGAAAGACCAGCTAGAGTCTTCCCACAATCTGAAAGACAAGATTTTCTTCCCACAGCCTGAAACACTAGATAGAGTCTTCCCACAGTCTGAAAGACCAGATAGTCCTCCCGCAGTCTGACAGACCAGATAGTCTTCCCATAGTCTTACAGACCATATAGTGTCTTCACAGTCTGAAAGGCCAGATAGTCGTCCCACAGTCTGAAAAACCAGATAGGTTCTTCCTACAATCTCAAAGACCAGCTACAGTCCTCCCACAGTTTGAAAGACCAGATAGACTCTTCCCACGGTCTGAAAGACCAGATTGTCTTCCCACAGCCTGAAAGACCAGATAGAGTCTTCCCACAGTCTCAAAGACCAGCTATTCATCGCACAGTTTGAAAGACCAGATTGTCTTTCCACACTTTTAAAGACCAGATAGAGTCTTCCCACAATCTGAAAGACCAGATAGTCTTTCCACAATCTGAAAGATCAGATAGGCTTCCAACAGTCTGAAAGACCAGACAGTCGTCCTACAGTCTGAAAGTCCAGACAGAGTCTTCCCACAGTCTGAAATACCAGATAGTCTTCCCACAGTCTGAAAAAGCAGATAGCTTTCCCAATGTCTGAAATACCAGATAGTCTTCCCACAGTTTGAAAGACCAGGTAGAGTCTTCCCACAGTCTGAAATAGCAGATAGTCTTCCCACAGTCTTAAAGACCACATAGTCGTACCACAGTCTGAAAGACCAGACAGTCTGAAAGACCAGATAGTCTTCCCCACAGTCTGATCGACCAGATAGAGTATTCCCACAGTCTTAAAGACCAGATAGTCCTCCCACAGTCTGAAAGACCACCTAGAGACTTCCCACAGTCTGAAATACCAGACAGTCTTCCCACAGCCTGAAAGAACAAATAGTCTTCCCACAGTCTGAAAGACCACCTAGAGTCTTTCCACAGTCTGACAGACCACATACAGTCTTCACACAGTCTGAAATACCAGATAGTGTTCACAAAGCCTGAGAGACCAGAGAATGTCTTCCTACAGTCTCAAAGACCAGCTAGAGTCTTCCCACATTTTGAAAAACCAGATAGTCTCACCACAGTCTGAATGACCAGATAGTCGTCCCACAGTCTGAAAGACCATATATTCTTCCCACAGCCTAAAAGAAAAGAAAGTCTTCCCACAGTCTGAAAGAGCAGACATTCTTCCCACAGTCTGAAAGACCAGATAGTCTTCCCACAGTGAAACACCATACAGTCTTCCCACAGTCTGAAAGACCAGATAGTGTTCCCACAGTCTGAAAGACCAGATAGATTCTTCCCACAGTCTGAAAGACCAGCTAGAGTCTTCCTGCAGTCTGAAAGAGCAGATAGTCTTCCCATAGTCTGACAGACCAGATAGTCTTCCCACAGTCTGAAAGACCAGATAGTCTTCCCCACAGTCTGAAAGACCAGATGGAGTATTCCCACAGTCTGAAAGAGCAGATAGTCTTCCCAAAGTCTGAAAGACCAGATAGAGTCTTCCCACAGTCCAAAAGAGCAGATACTCTTCCCACAGTCTGAAAGACCAGATAGTCTTCCAACAGTGAAAGATCATATAGTCTTCCCACTGTCTGAAAGACCAGATAGAGTCTTCCCACTGTCTGAAAGAGCAGATAGTCTTCCCACAGTCTGAAAGACCAAATAGATTCTTCCCACAGTCTAAAAGACCAGATAGTCTTCCCACTGCCTGAAAGACCAGCTAGAGTCGCCCCACCATCTGAAAGACCAGATAGAGTCTTCCCACAGTCTGAAAGACCAGATAGATTCTTCCCACAGTCTGAAAGACCAGCTAGAGTCTTCCTGCAGTCTGAAAGAGCAGATAGTCTTCCCATAGTCTGACAGACCAGATAGTCTTCCCCACAGTCTGAAAGACCAGATAGAGTATCCCCATAGACTGAAAGAGCAGATAGTCTTCCCACAGTCTTACAGACCAGATAGTCTTCCCACAGTCTTACAGACCATATAGTCATCCCACAGTCTTACAGACCAGATAGTCTTCCCACAGTCTTACAGACCATATAGTGTCCGAACAGTCTGAAAGACCAGATAGTCGTCCCACAGTCTGAAAGACCAGATAGGTTGTTCCCGCAGTCTGGAAGACCAGATAGGTTGTTCCCGCAGTCTGGAAGACCAGATAGATTCTTCTCACAGTGTGAAAGACCAGATAGAGTCTTCTGTCAATCTGAAAGACCAAATAGTCTTCCCACAATCTGAAAGACCAGCTAGAGTCTTCCCACAATCTGAAAGACCAAACAGTCCTCCCGCAGTCTGACAGACCAGATAGTCTTCCCATACTCTTACAGACCATATAGTGTCTTCACAGTCTGAAAGACCAGATAGTCGTCCCACAGTCTGAAAAACCAGATAGGTTCTTCCTACAATCTCAAAGACCAGCTACAGTCCTCCCACAGTTTGAAAGACCAGATAGACTCTTCCCACGGTCTGAAAGACCAGATTGTCTTCCCACAGCCTGAAAGACCAGATAGAGTCTTCCCACAGTCTCAAAGACCAGCTATTCGTCGCACAGTCTGAAAGACCAGATTGTCTTACCACAATCAGAAAGATCAGATAGGCTTCCAACAGTCTGAAAGACCAGATAGTCATCCTACAGTCTGAAAGACCAGACAGAGTCTTCCCACAGTCTGAAATACCAGATAGTCTTCTCACAGTCTGAAAAAGCAGATAGTCTTCCCAATGTCTGAAATACCAGATAGTCTTCCCACGGTCTGAAATACCAGATAGTCTTCCCACAGTTTGAAAGACCAGGTAGAGTCTTCCCACGGTCTGAAATAGCAGATAGTCTTCCCACAGTCTTAAAGACCAGACAGCCTGAAAGACCAGATAGTCTTCCAACAGTCTGAAAGACCAGATGGTCTTCCCCACAGTCTGAACGACCAGATAGAGTATTCCCACAGTCTTAAAGACCAGATAGTCTTCCCACAGTCTGAAAGACCACCTAGAGTCTTTCCACAGTCTGACAGACCACATACAGTCTTCACACAGTCTGAAATACCAGATAGTATTCCCCACAGTATGAACGACCATATAGAGACTTCCCACAGTCTGAAATACCAGATAGTGTTCACAAAGCCTGAGAGACCAGAGAATGTCTTCCTACAGTCTCAAAGACCAGCTAGAGTCTTCCCACATTTTGAAAAACCAGATAGTCTCACCACAGTATGAATGACCAGATAGTCGTCCCACAGTCTGAAAGACCAGATGGGCTTCCCACAGTCCGAAAGACCAGATATAGGCTTCCCACAGTCCGAAAGACCAGATATAGGCTTCCCACAGTCTGAAAGACCAGATAGTCTTCCCACAGTCCGAAAGATCAGATATAGTCTTCCCACACTCTGAAAGACCAGATAGTCTTTCCACAGTCTTAAAGACCAGATAGTCTTCCCACAGTCCGAAAGACCAGATATAGGCTTCCCACAGTCTGAAAGACCAGATATAGTCTTCCCACTGTCTGAAAGACCAGATATAGGCTTCCCACAGTCTGAAAGACCAGATAGGCTTCCCACAGTCTGAAAGACCAGATAGGCTTCCCACAGTCTTAAAGACCAGATAGTCTTCCCACAGTCTGAAAGACCAGATATAGTCTTCCCACTGTCTGAACGTCCAGATAGGCTTCCCCATAGTCTGACAGACCAGATAGTCTTACCACAGTCTGAAAGACCAGATAGTCTTCCCACAGTCCGAAAGACCAGATATAGGCTTCCCACAGTCTGAAAGACCAGAAATAGTCTTCCCACTGTCTGAAAGACCAGATATAGGCTTCCCACAGTCTGAAAGACCAGATAGGCTTCCCACAGTCTGAAAGACCAGATAGGCTTCCCACAGTCCGAAAGACCAGATATAGGCTTCCCACAGTCTGAAAGACCAGATAGTCTTCCCACAGTCCGAAAGATCAGATATAGTCTTCCCACACTCTGAAAGACCAGATAGTCTTCCCACAGTCTTAAAGACCAGATAGTCTTCCCACAGTCCGAAAGACCAGATATAGGCTTCCCACAGTCTGAAAGACCAGAAATAGTCTTCCCACTGTCTGAAAGACCAGATATAGGCTTCCCACAGTCTGAAAGACCAGATAGGCTTCCCACAGTCTGAAAGACCAGATAGGCTTCCCACAGTCTTAAAGACCAGATAGTCTTCCCACAGTCTGAAAGACCAGATATAGTCTTCCCACTGTCTGAACGTCCAGATAGGCTTCCCCATAGTCTGACAGACCAGATAGTCTTACCACAGTCTGAAAGACCAGATAGTCTTCCCACAGTCCGAAAGACCAGATATAGGCTTCCCACAGTCTGAAAGACCAGAAATAGTCTTCCCACTGTCTGAAAGACCAGATATAGGCTTCCCACAGTCTGAAAGACCAGATATAGGCTTCCCACAGTCTGAAAGACCAGATAGTCTTCCCACAGTCCGAAAGATCAGATATAGTCTTCCCACACTCTGAAAGACCAGATAGTCTTCCCACAGTCTTAAAGACCAGATAGTAGTCTTCCCACAGTCTGAAGCTCCGACTGCTTCTACACCTCCTGCTGGTTTCTCCACATACTGTGTGTGCGTGTGCGTGTGTGTGTGTGTGTGTTTGTGTCTTTTTCTGTGTCTGTTTGTGTGTCTTTGTGTGTGTGTGTGTGTGTGTGTATGTGTTAGGTATCCTGACATTGTGTTTGACTAACCCGTTGTGGGTGACAAAGACCCGCTTGGTTCTTCAGTACAACACAGATCCAGACAGGAAGCAGTATAAAGGCATGATGGACGCCCTGATCAAGATCTATCAGTCTGAAGGCCTACCAGGACTCTACAGGGTAAACACACAAACACACACACACACACACACACACACACACACACACACACACACACACACACACACACACACACACACACACACACACACATGCATGTGCACACGTGCGTATGTGCAAACTCGATTTGTCGACCTTGAAGAGTAGAAATGAATAGGTGACCAGCTGTAGACACAGGAAAGGATATGTGTGACTGTGTGATTTGGTTCATGTGATTGTATTCTCTGAAACGGGACTGTGGTGCCCTCCTGATCACTGGAGCATCTAGTACGTTACAGTGCACGTGGTCAGCTTCAGAGATCGGCAGCTCTTTTTATGGGGTTCTCAAGTTAGGACGTTCCTCCAAACAACAGGTCTGGTTTGATGTGGTCTGGTCTACTTTACTGGTGAGGTCTCAGTCAGGGTTTGATGTGGTCTGGTCTACGTTACTGGTGAGGTCTCAGTCAGAGTTTGATGTGATCTGGTCTACTTTACTGGTGAGGTCTCAGTCAGAGTTTGATGTGATCTGGTCTACTGTATTGGTGAGGTCTCAGTCAGAGTTTGATGTGGTCTGGTCTACGTTACTGGTGAGGTCTCAGTCAGGGTTTGATGTGGTCTGGTCTACTTTACTGGTGAGGTCTCAGTCAGGGTTTGATGTGGTCTGATCTACTTTACTGGTGAGGTCTCAGTCAGAGTTTGATGTGATCTGGTCTACTGTATTGGTGAGGTCTCAGTCAGAGTTTGATGTGGTCTGGTCTACTTTACTGGTGAGGTCTCAGTCAGGGTTTGATGTGGTCTGGTCTACTTTAATGGTGAGGTCTCAGTCAGGGATTGATGTGGTCTGGTCTACTTTAATGGTGAGGTCTCAGTCAGGGTTTGATGTGGTCTGGTCTACTTTACTGGTGAGGTCTCAGTCAGGGTTTGATGTGGTCTGGTCTACTTTACTGGTGAGGTCTCAGTCAGGGTTTGATGTGGTCTGGTCTACTTTACTGGTGAGGTCTCAGTCAGGGTTTGATGTGGTCTGGTCTACTTTACTGGTGAGGTCTCAGTCAGGGTTTGATGTGGTCTGGTCTACTTTAATGGTGAGGTCTCAGTCAGGGTTTGACGTGGTCTGGTCTACTTTAATGGTGAGGTCTCAGTCAGGGTTTGATGTGGTCTGGTCTACTTTACTGGTGAGGTCTCAGTCAGGGTTTGATGTGGTCTGGTCTACTTTACTGGTGAGGTCTCAGTTAGGGTTTGATGTGGTCTGGTCTACTTTACTGGTGAGGTCTCAGTCAGGGTTTGATGTGGTCTGGTCTACTTTACTGGTGAGGTCTCAGTCAGGGTTTGATGTGGTCTGTTCTACTTTACTGGTGAGGTCTCAGTCAGGGTTTGATGTGGTCTGGTCTACTTTAATGGTGAGGTCTCAGTCAGGGTTTGATGTGGTCTGGTCTACTTTACTGGTGAGGTCTCAGTCAGGGTTTGACGTGGTCTGGTCTACTTTACTGGTGAGGTCTCAGTCAGGGTTTGACGTGGTCTGGTCTACTTTACTGGTGAGGTCTCAGACCCTTATTAACGACACCTCAACAGAGTACCACACATCTGTCCAGTTTAACTTGTTCATTCACGGGGGAACTTAACAATCACATCATTCCCAGGTTTTATTTCTCTTTTAGCTCTGAAGACCTCCAAATTCTTTAGTTCAGTTGGAAATTGTAGATAATTGGCGTCCGGGTAGCGTAGCGGTCTATTCCGTTGCCTACCAACATGGGGATCGCTGGTTTGAATCCCCGTGTTACCTTTGGCTTGGTTGAGCGTCCCTACAGACACAATTGGCCGTGTCTGTGGCTGGGAAGACAGATGTGGGTATGTGTCCTGGTTGCTGCACTAGCGCCTCCTCTGGTCGGTTGGGGCACCTGTTCAGGGGGAGGGGGGACTGGGGGGAATAGCGTGATCCTCCCACGTGCTACGTCCCCCTGGTGAAACTCCTCACTGTCAGGTGAAAAGAAGCAGCTGGTGACTCCACATGTATGGGAGGAGGCATGTGGTAGTCTGCAGCCCTCCCCGGATCAGCAGAGGGGGTGGAGCAGCAGAGTGGGTGGAGCAGAGACCGGGACGGCTCGGAAGAGTGGGGTAATTGCGTAATTGCGAGGATACAATTGGAAGAAAAAAGAGGGAACCCCCCCCCAAAAAAAACAATGTAGATAAATACTTTCACAGAAAAAGAAATGGCCTATTTGAATGTATTTTAATGTCACTTTGCAGCACAACAAACGATTTTTCTGTGTGTGTGTGTGTGTGTGTGTGTGTGTGTGTGTGTGTGTGTGTGTGTGTGTGTGTGTGTGTGCGCGCGCACGTGTGTGTGTTTTAATTTGAAAAAAACTGTCAGGGTTTTTTGCCTGGGCTTTTGGGAACATCTCAGGCTGCGCTGCAGTTTACGACCTACGAGGCACTGAAGAGAGAATTTAACTCCTACAAACACAATCCATCCGACACTCTACTGGTAATGCACACACACGCACGCACACACACACACACACGCACACACAAACGTGACAGTAGTTATAACAGGAAGGGTGATGATAGTGATATTGAGGTGAAGATGTGTCTGTATCGTCTCTCTCAGTGTCCGTGGGAGTACATCACCATGGCAGCCATGTCTAAGATGTGTGCCGTGGCAGCAACATATCCCTATCAGGTGGTACGCACACGTCTGCAAGACCAGCACAACAACTACAGTGGATTGATGGACGTTGTCACACGAACATGGAGGTGTGTGTGTGTCTTTTCTAGCTTCCTAATCTAAAATTTCAATAATTAGGCAGCTGTCTCCTCCAAGAATGGCCACCTTAACGTGGCGGAGGGGTTTTGGTGTCCCAGTGATCCTGGGAGATTTGTTGTTGGGGGCAGTAGCTCCTGGTAGGGTCTCCCAAAGCAAATTGGTCCAAGGGGAGTGGCCAGACTAAGAGCGATTCCCAAGAAACCCAGCAAAATTACAACAGCAGAGCTAAAGCACCTCTCCAGGAAAAGGGAAACCAGGGCCTATTCCTGGAGCCAGACCTGGGGCGGGAGCTCACCGGCGAGCATCTGGTGCCCGGCCCTTAGCCCATGGGGCCCAGTTGGAGCCAGCCCAAAAAAAACAACATGGAGCCACCACCCCGTGGACCCACCACACACAGGGATGAGCATTGGCGTAGGGTGCAATGCAGGCTAGGTGGCAGGCAAAGGCGGGGACCAGGGCATGCTGACTGCTGGCATCACAGACCGGTCCTCGGGACATGGAATGTCACCTCTCTGGCAGGGAAGGAGCCTGAGCTGGTGTGGGAGGTGGAGCGGTACCAACTAGATATAGTTGGGCTCACCTCCACACATAGCATGGGCTCTGGTACCAAACACCTGGAGAGGGCCTTGACTCTTCACTTTTCTGGAGTTGGCCAAGGTGACAGGAGCCGGGCGGGTGTGGGATACTCACAAGTCCCCGTTCGAGCGCCGCTGTGTTGGAGTTGTCCCCAGGGATGTAGAGGGTCACCTCTACATGACTGTGAGTTGCTGGGGGGAAGGCTCTGACTGTTGTGTGTACTTATGTACCGAATAGCAGTTTGGAGTATCCGGACTTCTTGGAGTCTCTGGGTGGTGCCCTGGATAGGGTTTCACCTGGGGACTCTATAGTTTTGCTGGGGGACTTCAACGCTCACGTGGGCAATGATGAAGAAACCTGGAGGGGCGTGATTGAGAGGAACAGCCTCCCCGGTCTGAACCCGAGCGGTGCCTTGTTATTGGACTTCTTTGTGAGTCATGGATTGGCCATAACAAACACCATGTTCAAACAAGGTAGTTCATAAGTGTACTTGGTACCAGAACACCTTATGCCGAAGATCGATGATAGACTTTGTGGTCGTATCATCAGATCTGTGGCTGTATGTTTTGGACACTCAGGTGAAGAGAGGAACAAAGATGTCAACTGATCACCACCTGGTGGTGAGTTGGATCAGATGGCGGGGAAGGCTGCCGGACAAACCTGGCAAACCCAAACGTGTAGTGAGGGTGAACTGGGAACGTCTGGCGGCAGCCCCTGTCCGTGAGGTCTTCAACTTCCACCTCCGGAAGAAGTTCTCATGTATCCTGAGGGAGGCTGGGGACATGGAGTCTGAGTGGGCCATGTTCAAAGCCTCTATTGCAGATGCGGCCGGTAGGAGCTGTGGTCATAAAGTCATCGGTGCCTGTCGAGGTGGCACCCTAAGAACCAGGGGAGGGAAGCCGTCAGGGCTGAAGAAGGAGGCCTTTGGGGTATGGTTGGCCCAGCTCCTGAAGCAGCAGACAGGTACCGGGAGGCCAGAAGGGCTGCAACGTCAGCGGTCGTGGAAGCAAAAACTCGGGTGTGGGAGGAGTTCAGTGAGGTTATGGAGGAGGACTTTCGGTTGGCCTCAAGGAAGTTCTGGCAAACCATCTGGCGACTCAAGAAGGGGAAGCAGGGCTTGACTCAGGCTGTGTTCAGCCGGGAAGGGAACTGTTGACCCGGACTTGGGATGTTGTCGGGCGGTGGAAAGAACCCTTTGAGGTGCTCCCGAACCCGGCTAACACATCCTCAGTGGGGGAGCCTGAAGACTTGGGGGAAGCCCCACCCATATCCCTGGCAGAGGTTTCTGAGGTAGTTAAGAAGCTCCTCGATGGCAAGGTGCCGGGTTTGGATGAGACTCGCCCTGAGATGCCGAAGGCTGTGGACATCGTTGGGCTGTCTTGGCTGACATGCCTCTTCAGTGTCACTTGGAGGTTGGGAACAGTACCTGTGGAGTGGCAGACTGGGGTGGTGGTTCCCATATTTAAAAAAGGGGGACTGGAGGGTGTGCTCCAATTATCGGGGCATCACACTGCTCAGCCTCCCTAGGAAAGTCTACTTTACGGTGCTGGAAAGGAGGCTCTGACAAATTGTCGAACCTCGGATCCAGGAGGAACAATATGGATTCCATCCTAGGGTTATGTTTATTTCTCTCAATCAAGTCAGAGAAGTAAGCAGCTCTCGAATCTTTAATAGTTTGATTCAATTTGGATAATAACTCCTTCATATGGAGTTGATGAACTTCAAGAGCAGATTTTTTTCCCTCTGCGTTTGGCCTTCCTATATTCCCTTCTTTTTTGACGGATGTTTTCATTGATCCAAGGGGTTGTATTAATAACTGGGACATCCCTGGAAGTATATGGAGCCAAAAAAATCAAGGGCAGATGTACACAAATCATTAAACCAACTAACCTGGTTATTAATGTTGGCAAAGAGAGGAGGGCAGCTAGCCAGACTGGAAAAATAACTAGAAAACATGGCTGCTGACTGCTTATTAATGACGCGAGAGTTAAGTATACATTTCTGGGGTAGTGTCGTAGGTGGTAAAGAAGCATCAAAGGTAATACATTTATGGACAGAGACAAAATCGATCTTATTCAGGGAATTAAGAGACATGTTCAGGGTGAAAACTAAATCAAGGCTGTGCCCACGGTTCTGTGTGGGACCAGTGGCATGCTGCACAAGATTAAAAGATTTAGAAATGTTTAAAAAATCGATGACAAATGAGTTAAAAGGATTATCAATATAGATGTTAAAATCACCAACTATAATGGCCCTATCAAATGTAAGAACAAGAGACGACAATAGCTCAGAGAATTCATTAAGAAAACCTGTAGATGAATTGGGGGGTCGATAAATAATTATACAGCAAATTGGGTTGTCGCACACAATTTTAAAAGTTAATACTTCAAAACAATAGAAAAATCAGAAGTAAAAGTAACACAAGTGTAATGGTTCTTAAAGGCAGCTAACTATACCCCCACCACGACCTGTTAACCCGGATGCTTTCAGAACATTATAGCTGGTTGGGCAGAGCTCCACTAGAGGGCAGCACTCCCCAGGTTTAAGCCACGTCTCAGTAAGAAATAGAAAGTCAAGGTTGAGGGAAGTAATTAAATCATTGAGAATAACAGACTTATTTGACATGGACTGGGCACTTATAAAGAGCAAAAACAATTGGAACAAGGGGCTTAGTTGGACTGGAATCACTACAGCAGACTTATCAAATGATCTGGCCTGACAGTTGGAGACACATAGTGCAAAGGGTAGTGGGTATTACATCGTGGCCTAATCCTAACAGGAATATTGTTAAGAGCCATGGGATGAGAGAGGACCCACCTTTAGAAGAGCAGGATTACACAGGGCAACAGGTGATAATGAACTGGAGACGACATGTTTTATGTAACAAAGGTATTTTATATCTATATCTATGGAACTAACCTGGGGGGACTGTGTGGAGGGTAAATAGTCTTTCACGAATACCGGACCAAACAGCGTAATCAAAATTGGCTGCTAACATGCAGCTACCCAGCTTGTTGGAGTGGGTACCGCCTCTTCTAAAGAAGGATCAATATCAGTAATGCCCAAATTATGAGCTCTGCAGGCGGACTGGAGCCAAGTGTGGAGGCTGAGGATTCTGCTGAAGCACCCTACAAAAATTTTCCAGAAGAACTTAAAAAGGTTAAAAGGTTGTTAAAGTAATTTTTGGTTAGACTTTTTTTAGTTCAGACTGCTGACAAGCTGCATCATTAGTCCCCACATGCACTATCACTTGGTTGGTAGAGGATGGGAGTGAGCTAAGAAGCCCCAGGAGCTTAGCCAGGATGACGGGGATCGTGGCTCCAGGGAAACGGTGTGTAGCTGCGTTAAAGAAACGGATGTTCCCCTATTATGGAGTCACCCACTATTAATGTAGTTGGAGAGAAGCGCGGGACGAGGAGCTGATGGCTGTGGGTTCTCAGGGCTGGAGAGCGTATCATCTGTTTCTGCAGGCTGTGTTCATGTCACTGGCTGAAGGGGTGTCTGGGCTGGCAACTACGGTGACGAGACAGCAACAACAGATCTGCGAGAGGGATACCCTGCTGACTCGGGAAAGGAAGACTTCCATTTCTGAGCACGGCCTCTCTCAGAGTCCTACGACGGGAAGTAATTGACTGGGATGAGGGCCGATGATGTGGCTTTGCAGTAAAGCGGCAAGCCACCTGCTAGCCACAGGAGGTGTGGAAGCTGTGGTGTCAGCACACATCATGGTAGCGATGAAACGTTTGTCAGTAAACACTATCCAGTTTAACTGGTTCACCTTTCTGTGATGAAAGGTAAGGGAGGTGTTCTCCAAGCAGATGTTCCTTCTTGGGTTTAAATACAGTCTGAAAGAGACAAATATGAACTCGTGAATTTTATCTTGATTCATCCATTCATTCATCCTCAGCCGCTTTTCTGGGGTAGGGTCGCGGTGGCAGCAAGCTAAGTAGGGCACTCCAGACGTACCTCTCCCCAGCAACGCCCTCCAGCTCCTCCTCCTGGGGGATCCCAAGGCGTTCCCAGGCCAGATTGGACATGTAGTCCCTCCAGTGAGTTCTGGGTCTACCCCAGAGTCTCCTCCCAGTTGGCCGTGCCCGGAAAACCTCCAAAGGAAGGCACCCAGGAGGCATCCTAATCAGATGCCTGAATCAATCTGATCAACTAATCAGATGCCGGAAGGCAAAGCTCTCAATTTAGCAGTCAATCTTCGTTCCAACCCTCACCTAGGGTCATGAGCTTTGGGTAGTGACCGAAAGGGTGAGATCGCACAGTACACACAAGCAGCTGAAATTAGTTTCCTCTGTAGGGTGCTGGGCTCAGCCTTAGAGATGGGGCGAGGGGCTCGGGCATTCGGAGGGAGCTCGGAGTAGAGCTGCTGCTCCTTCGTGTCGAAAGGAGCCAGTTGAAGTGGTTTGGGCATCTGATTTTATCTTGAGACAAGCAAAAATGGCTATTTATGTAAGCAGAAAGAGGAAGAGTGATGACTCAGTAGACACTGATGTAAACTTGTTGTTTACTAGGATGGGGAAAGCCAGGATAATGATTGATTTTCATTATTACCAAGAAATAAAGGACGTAGATCAGTTCAGCATCATCTGGGCTCATGGTGATGTGTTGTGCTCTGTAGAAGGAAACCAACTTGTTTTTTCTGTGGAGTTGATGTGATTTATTTTTGAGTATTTATTTATTTGTGTCTTGAAGATGGTTGTATTTTTCTTCAAATGGCTTGTTGAATGATTACTTGTAAAAATAAAAATCAATCTCTCTCTCTCTCTCTCTCACTCTCAGTAATGAGGGAGCCACAGGCTTCTACAAGGGCATGGTTCCTAACTTGTTGCGAGTCCTCCCAGCCTGCTGCATCACCTTCCTGGTCTATGAGAACGTTTCTCGGTTACTCCTGGATCAGTACAAATGAAACCGGTTGTGTTTCTTCTATAGCCCAGGAGACTGCTAAACTGACATCAGATCAGTTTGCCACTGCATGTTAGCGAGACCTGAGGGTTGGCAAGAGCTGAAACTGTCCTCAGATCAGCCGGAAAAGAAAAAGCCATGGCAGAAATGCAGACACTTAAAAAAAATTTTATGTGATTGTGGGACAGCTGGATTGAATGACAGCTGACTGAAGATCCCTCTGCTGATTAGCTGGAGAATAGCTGACAGAACAGAACGGTGTCTCATCCATTGGTCTAGAGTTTGACTGTCAGCCTCCTTTAGAGGGCGCTCACTTCACCGGCAGTTTCTAATGGAGAATCAAACCATAAGCTTTTTATTCATGAGCAACGTGTTATTGGAGTTCACCTGGAAGAGGTGAGGAAATGTCCAGCTGTGGAAATCCAATTTCTGCAGTCAAAACAGCTGCTTGCACTCGCAAAATCCCTGTTAATGGAGCAATATATATTATGATGGCCTGCTGTTCAGGAGGAGATATGTCTTATTTTCTTGAAGACTCTAAAATGTGGTTTCCTCATTTCAAACAGGTTTGTATCAGGGCTAAAGATGTAAATAACAATGGCAAGGGAAACAGAAAGTCAGCAAATTGCTGTTTGTGTTCATTTTTTTTTCTTTTTCTTTGTGGTGGCTGATTTTTAAAGATACTACCACTACTACTACTACTACTACTACTTTCGGTTGTTCCCGTTAGGGGTCACAACAGTGGATCATCCGTTTCCATCTCTTCCTGTCCTCTGCATCTTCCTCTGTCACACCAGCCACCTGTATGTCCTCCCTCACCACCTCCATAAACCTCCTCTTTGGCCTTCCTCTTCTCCTCTTCCCTGGCAGCTCCATATTCAGCATCCTTCTCCCAATATACCCAGCATCTCTCCTCCACACATGTCCAAGCCATCTCAGTCTTGTCTCTCTTGCTTTGTCTCCACACCGTCCAACCTGAGCTGTCCCTCTAATATACTCGTTCCTAATCCTGTCCTTCTTCATCACTCCCAATGAAAATCTTATCATCTTCATCTCTGCCACCTCCAGCTCCACCTCCTGTCTTTTCATCAGTGCCACTGTCTCCAAACCATACAACATAGCTGGTCTCACTACCATCTTGTAAACCTTCCCTTTAACTCTTGCTGGTACCCTTCTGTCACACATCACTCCTGACACTCTTCTCCACCCACTCCACCCTGCCTACACTCTCTTCTTCACCTCTCTTCTGCACTCCCCGTTACTTTGGACAGTTGACCCCAAGTATTTAAACTCATACGCCTCCATCACCTCCACTCCTTGCATCCTCACCATTCCACTGTCCTCCCTCTCATTCACACATAGGTATTCCATCTTGCTCCTACTGACTTTCATTCCTCTTCTCTGCAGTGCATACCTCCACCTCTCCAGGCTCTCCTCCACCTGCACCCTACTCTCACTACACATCACAATGTCATCCACAAACATCATAGTCCACAGAGACTCCTGCCTGATCTCGTCTGTCAACCTGTCCATCACCATTGCAAACAAGAAAGGGCTCAGAGCCGATCCTTGATGTAATCCGACCTCCACCTTGAACCCATCTGTCATTCCTACCACACATATCACCACTGTCACACTGCCCTCATACATATCCTGCACCACTCCTACATACTTCTCTGCTACTCCTGACTTCCTCATACAATACCACACCTCCTCTCTCAGCACCCTGTCATAAGCTTTCTCTAAATCTACAAAGACACAATGTAACTCCTTCTGGCCTTCTCTATACTTCTCAATCAACATTCTCAAAGCAAACATCACATCTGTGGTGCTCTTTCCTGGCATGAAACCATACTGCTGCTCGCTGATCGTCACCTCTCCTCTTAACCCAGCTTCTATTGCTCTTTCCCATATCTTCATGCTGTGGCTGATCAACTTTATACCTCTGTAGTTGCTACAGTTCTGCACATCACCCTTGTTCTTGAAAGTCGGTACCAGTATGCTTCTTCTCCACTCCTCAGGCATCCTCTCACTTTCCAGGATTGTGTTAAACAATCTAGTTAAAAACCCCACTGCCATCTCTCCTAAACACCTCCATGCCTCCACAGGTATGTGAAGATAACAAGTCTTAATTCATCAAGGGGAAAAGTATTCAGCTTATTAAAGTAAATGTTAACGTCAAAGATTTAGGATTACATCCTTCAAAACACTGTTGAAAAGTCTGTGTAGAATCCATTCATCAAAACAGCATTTGAAGGCGACATCTTTTTAAAGTAAGAAACATTTGCCCAGAGACAGATTTTTTTCTGTTTTGAAGAAACATTTCAACTGTGAAATGTTGATGATGTCCTCTAAACAGGCATCATACCGATCACCTGTATACGTAGATTGTTTGTTTGTAAATCAACAGTACAAGATTTATCTTGTTAGCTGGTTTGGTGAGTCAAGAGGCATGAGAAGTAAATGGCTTCACTCCCCTCTGCTCACGTCACTTCCTGTTTTGTGTTCCGATCACATGCAGTTTGGATCCAAACTGAAATGTCATTAGTCTGGAAATGCCCTGGCTCCTTCTTCTAAATGACTGAGAGTACAACGTAAACACCACTGAAATGAGAAGATTTACAACATGGACTCACTGGTTTTACGCCTATTGAATGATTGACTTTCCTGAATAGATCATATGAGCTGTTTCACAACAAGGAGAAGCCCACTATAACGTCAGTATTTCAGCAGCACACACGGCTCTATCTTAAGATCTCTGATCATCCTGTAGGATCTCAATCAGGTAGCCTGAATCTTCACTTGAAGCAAAGGGGAAGTCTGTGTAACTCAAATGGTAGACTTCTGATTTTGAATTGAATCTCTTGAGAAATACTGAACTAGTCTTCGCTGAGTCACTTTGACCTGCTGACAGAACTATACATGGCTGACAAAGACTGAAAGAATAAGGGATGGAAAGATGATGAGAAGAAGAATGACTGCTGAAGGGAGTTGGACTGTGAAAAACCTTTTTCATTTTCATCAAAGGAAGCTTTTAAAGTTATGTCTGTTAATATGAGATTTGATGTTGTATGCCTAAACAGATTTGACTGTCATAAATAAAGATGGATTTAAACATCACACAATCTCTTCTGTTACTTCTAAAACACACCACAGACACACACACACACACACACACACAATATCACATCAGTTCATGAAATAGTCACGAAATTTCATCTATGGAGTCGTGTACATGGACACATTTTCCATTTTTCTTTCGACGCACAGCATGACTTTCAAGCTAATGTGTTTCACTTGGAAGTATCTTTCCATAATCAAGTCTGGATGAAACAAATGCATAGACCGAATTTTAGCTGTTATGTAAGTGAAAAAAGGCAGTCTTGGTGATTTCTTTAATGTGCTTATCAAAGGAAAGGCTGGGATCAAACGTACCACCAAGGCCAAGAGGTGTAATGTAAAGAGAGAAAAGTAGAGGGCCAAGTACTGAGCCCTGGATGATGCAGCAGTGCTTCATTTCTCATTAATGTCTTGTTGCGTCGGTCACTTGCTAAACCATGGCCAAGCCACCACATGACCTCTGCAATGAGAGAAATTCAGACTCTCTTCCCCATCATGATTTCTGCAGGTATGCTGACTGAACATTATATTCCATGTTTCCTTACTATATGTTAATTAGCATGTTGTTTTCTTGTTGAATAGCCCACAAAGAACCCCACAAAGCTTGTTCAGTTGCTGCTCTGTTTTCAGTGATAATTCTTTCATACATGGACTCCACCTGACTGGAAAATCCTACCACCAAGATGCGCGGTACTCCATGAGCTGAGTTCTGTAAGGACCCTGGGACTCTGTGAAGTCCAGCGGAGTCGTAATTGAGTTTGGTTTTGAATGAGACTAAACCAGTTCTACCTGGAACCTCAACAGTCCTGAACCAGTCAGCCTCACTGTACTGACGGTACTGTCCTCCTATTCTGGGACGTTCCTAGTCGAGAGTATATAAATGTTGAGTTTTAAAGAAGAATATCGGGAACCAGCAGAGGGCGGCAAATGCTTTGTTTACTTCCGGGTAACCCGGAAGTAAACAAGGTGCCTTTCAGCCGCAGCGCGAGCGAATGAGCTCTCCTCGTAAGTGGCTGAAAGAAGATGTGAGAATGTCCAGAGGACGGACCCCGAGCGCGTCCAGAGGACGGACCCTGAGAGCGTTCGTCAGCCAGCGACTGGCGGAGGCGGTGGAGGAGATATTCGGTGCGTTTGAAAGAACGATAGCGGAGTACGAGGAGGACGTGTGTCGTCTGCGGGAGGAGAACGTCCGGCAGCGGAGGACCCTGACGGCCCTTCTTCAACCCCAAGGTACACAAGAAATACTATCATTTATATTTGTTACGACTGGCTCTTTTGTCATTATATTAACTCGGAGGTCAAAACTGAAACTCACGTACTATAATAATGGCTGTTGTTGTTATAAGTAATAAAGTGTAAAGTACAAACTAGAAATCAGAGTTATTACAGTGTCTTCTAACGGGCTACACACCCCAGTCCCAGGGAAGTTGGGACGTTGTGTAAAAGGTGAAGACAAACAGAACACAGTGATTTGCAGATACTTCTCCACCTATATTCAGTTGAATACACTACAAAGACAAGATATTTAATGTTCAAACTGATAAACTTCATTGTTTTTTGCAAATATTCACTCATTGTGAATGTGATGCCTGCAACACGTTCCAAAGAAGCTGGGACAGGGGCAACAAAAGACTGGGAAAGTTGAGGAATGCTCTAAAAACACCTGTCTGGAACGTTCCACAGGTGAACAGGTTAACTGGGAACAGGTGAGTGTCATGATTGGGTATAAAAGGAGCATCCCCGAAAGGCTCAGTCGTTCACAAGCAAGGATGGGGCGAGGTTCACCACTTTGTGAACAACTGTGTGAGCAAATAGTCCCAACAGTTTAAGAACAACGTTTCTCAACATACAACTGCAAGGAATTTAGGGATTTCATCATCTCCAGTCCATAATATCATCACAAGATTCAGAGAATCCGGAGAAATCTCTGCACGTAAGCGGCAAGGCCCAAAACCAACACTGAATGCCCGTGACCTTCGACCCCTCAGGTGGCACTGCATTAAAAACCGACATCATTCTGTAAAGGATATGACCACGTGGGCTGAGGAGCACTTGGGAAAACCATCGTCAGTTAACACAGTTGGTCGCTACATCTACAAGTGCAAGTTAAAACTACCATGCAAAGCCAAAGCCAGATATCAACACCACCCAGAAACACCGCCGGCTTCTCTGGCCCGACCTCATCTGAGATGGACTGACGCAAAGTGGACAAGTGTGCTGTGGTCTGACGAGTCCACATTACAAATTGTTTTTGGAAATCATGGACGTGGTGTCCTCCGGGCTAAAGAGGAAAAGGACCATCCAGACTGTTATCAGCGCAGAGTCCAAAAGCCAGCATCTGTGATGGTATGGGGGTGTGTTAGGGCCCATGGCATCATGGGTAACTTGCACATCTGTGAAGGTACCATTAATGCTGAAAGGTACATACAGGTTTTGGAGCAACATATGCTGCCATCCAAGCGACGTCTTTTTCAGGGACGTCCCAGCTTATTTCAGCAAGACAATGCCAAGCCACATTCTGCACGTGTTACAACAGCGGGGCTTCGTAGTAAAAGAGTGCGGGTAGTAGACTGGCCTGCCTGCAGTCCAGACCTGTCTCCCATTGAACATGTGTGGTGCATCATGAAGCGCACAATACGACAACGGAGACCCCGGACTGCTGAGCAACTGAAGTCGTACATCAAGCAAGAATGGGAAAGAATTCCACCTACAAAGCTTCAACAAGTAGTGTCCTCAGTTCCCAGACGCTTATTGAGTGTTGTTAAAAGGAAAGGTGATGTGGTGAACAGTGGTGAACATGCCCCTGTCCCAGCTTCTTTGGAACGTGTTGCAGGCATCAAATTCAGAATGAGTGAATATTTGCAAAAAAACCAATAAAGTTTATCAGTTTGAACATTAAATATCTTGTCTTTGTAGTGTACTCAATTGAATATAGGTCGAAAAGGATTTGCGAATCATTGTATTCTGTTTTTATTTACGTTTTACACAACGTCCCAACTTCACACTGATGCTTACCATTAAAATTACATGGCACAATAAACAGTACACAGATACACAGTACACTAACATACTCAGACGTCATAGGCTGGTGTTACACTTTGGATTATTTGTTGTTTTATTTGTGCCGTACAAATCACAGTGTCATTATTCTCTAAGGCATCAGGATCATCCCTAATATTAAAAAAATGTGTGTTTCTTCCCATTCATCCATGCACAGATTCCCAAAATGCTTCAGTTAGAGTTGAGTCTGAAGTTAAACATCTAGGAATAATAAAAATGTCATTAGAAGAGAAGACGTTAATGTATCTGATCGCATAACTGATATGAAGAAATGTCCCAGTCACATAGCTGACCAGAGATCTTATTGTTCCTGGTAGACTCATCTTAGCTAAAGCAGAAGGTACCTCCACATGAATTTATCTGTGTCACTCCCTGTATGTTCCTGGTAGAGTCATCTTATCTAAAGCAGAAGGTAGCTCCACATGAATTTATCCATGTCACTCCCTGTATGTTCCTGGTAGAGTCATCTTATCTAAAGCAGAAGGTACCTCCACATGAATTTATCTGTGTCACTCCCTGTTTGTTCCTGGTAGAGTCATCTTATCTAAACCAGAAGGTAGCTCCACATGAATTTATCCGTGTCACTCCCTGTATGTTCCTGGTAGAGTCATCTTATCTAAAGCAGAAGGTACCTCCACATGAATTTATCCGTGTCACTCCCTGTATGTTCCTGGTAGAGTCATCTTAGCTAAACCAGAAGGTACCTCCACATGAATTTATCCGTGTCACTCCCTGTATGTTCCTGGTAGAGTCATCTTAGCTAAAGCAGAAGGTACCTCCACATGAATTTATCCATGTCACTCCCTGTATGTTCCTGGTAGAGTCATCTTGTCTAAAGCAGAAGGTACCTCCACATGAATTTATCCATGTCACTCCCTGTATGTTCCTGGTAGAGTCATCTTATCTAAAGCAGAAGGTACCTCCACATGAATTTATCCATGTCACTCCCTGTATGTTCCTGATAGAGTCATCTTATCTAAAGCAGAAGGTACCTCCACATGAATTTATCCGTGTCACTCCCTGTATGTTCCTGGTAGAGTCATCTTGTCTAAAGCAGAAGGTAGCTCCACATGAATTTATCCATGTCACTCCCTGTATGTTCCTGGTAGAGTCATCTTATCTAAAGCAGAAGGTACCTCCACATGAATTTATCCATGTCACTCCCTGTATGTTCCTGGTAGAGTCATCTTATCTAAAGCAGAAGGTACCTCCATATGAATTTATCCATGTCACTCCCTGTATGTTCCTGGTAGAGTCATCTTATCTAAAGCAGAAGGTACCTCCACATGAATTTATCTGTGTCACTCCCTGTATGGTCCTGGTAGAGTCATCTTATCTAAACCAGAAGGTAGCTCCACATGAATTTATCCGTGTCACTCCCTGTATGTTCCTGGTAGAGTCATCTTGTCTAAAGCAGAAGGTACCTCCATATGAATTTATCCATGTCACTCCCTGTATGTTCCTGGTAGAGTCATCTTGTCTAAAGCAGAAGGTACCTCCACATGAATTTATCCATGTCACTCCCTGTATGTTCCTGGTAGAGTCATCTTGTCTAAAGCAGAAGGTACCTCCACATGAATTTATCCATGTCACTCCCTGTATGTTCCTGGTAGAGTCATCTTGTCTAAAGCAGAAGGTAGCTCCACATGAATTTATCCATGTCACTCCCTGTATGTTCCTGGTAGAGTCATCTTATCTAAAGCAGAAGGTACCTCCACATGAATTTATCCATGTCACTCCCTGTATGTTCCTGGTAGAGTCATCTTATCTAAAGCAGAAGGTACCTCCATATGAATTTATCCATGTCACTCCCTGTATGTTCCTGGTAGAGTCATCTTATCTAAAGCAGAAGGTACCTCCACATGAATTTATCTGTGTCACTCCCTGTATGGTCCTGGTAGAGTCATCTTATCTAAACCAGAAGGTAGCTCCACATGAATTTATCCGTGTCACTCCCTGTATGTTCCTGGTAGAGTCATCTTGTCTAAAGCAGAAGGTACCTCCATATGAATTTATCCATGTCACTCCCTGTATGTTCCTGGTAGAGTCATCTTGTCTAAAGCAGAAGGTACCTCCACATGAATTTATCCATGTCACTCCCTGTATGTTCCTGGTAGAGTCATCTTGTCTAAAGCAGAAGGTACCTCCACATGAATTTATCCATGTCACTCCCTGTATGTTCCTGGTAGAGTCATCTTATCTAAAGCAGAAGGTACCTCCACATGAATTTATCTGTGTCACTCCCTGTATGTTCCAGGTAGAGTCATCTTGTCTAAAGCAGAAGGTACCTCCACATGAATTTATCCATGTCACTCCCTGTATGTTCCTGGTAGAGTCATCTTATCTAAAGCAGAAGGTACCTCCACATGAATTTATCCATGTCACTCCCTGTATGTTCCTGGTAGAGTCATCTTGTCTAAAGCAGAAGGTACCTCCACATGAATTTATCCATGTCACTCCCTGTATGTTCCTGGTAGAGTCATCTTGTCTAAAGCAGAAGGTACCTCCACATGAATTTATCCATGTCACTCCCTGTATGTTCCTGGTAGAGTCATCTTATCTAAAGCAGAAGGTACCTCCATATGGTGGTATTAAAGAGTATGATAAGGTGGTATTAAAGAGCATGATAAGGTGGTATTAAAGAGCATGATAAGGTAGTATTAAAGAGTGTGATAAGGTGGTATTAAAGAGTATGATAAGATAGTATTAACGAGTGATAAGGTGGTATTAAAGAGTATGATAAGGTGGTATTAAAGAGCATGATAAGGTGGTATTTAAGAGCATGATAAGGTGGTATTAAAGAGTATGATAAGGTGGTATTAACGAGTGATAAGGTGGTATTAAAGAGTATGATAAGGTGGTATTAAAGAGTATGATAAGGTAGTATTAAAAAGTATGATAAGATGGTATTAACGAGTGATAAGGTGGTATTAAAGAGTATGATAAGGTGGTATTAAAGAGTATGATAAGGTAGTATTAAAGAGTATGATAAGATGGTATTAACGAGTGATAAGGTGGTATTAAAGAGTATGATAAGGTGTTATTAACGAGTGATAAGGTGGTATTAAAGAGTATGATAAGGTGGTATGAAAGAGTATGATAAGGTGGTATTAAAGAGCATGATAAGGTAGTATTAAAGAGTATGATAAGGTGGTATTAAAGAGTATGATAAGGTAGTAGTAACGAGTGATAAGGTGGTATTAAAGAGTATGATAAGGTGGTATTAAAGAGCATGATAAGGTGGTATTAAAGAGCATGATAAGGTAGTATTAAAGAGTGTGATAAGGTGGTATTAAAGAGTATGATAAGATAGTATTAACGAGTGATAAGGTGGTATTAAAGAGTATGATAAGGTGGTATTAAAGAGCATGATAAGGTGGTATTTAAGAGCATGATAAGGTGGTATTAAAGAGTAGGATAAGGTGGTATTAACGAGTATGATAAGGTGGTATTAAAGAGTATGATAAGGTGGTGTGAAAGAGTATGATAAGGTGGTATTAAAGAGTAAGATAAGGTGGTATTAAAGAGTATCATAAGGTGGTATTAAAGAGTATGATAAGGTAGTATTAAAGAGTATGATAAGGTGGTATTAAAGAGTATGATAAGGTGGTATTAAAGAGTATGATAAGGTAGTATTAACGAGTGATAAGGTGGTATTAAAGAGCGATAAGGTGGTATTAAAGAGTATGATAAGGTGGTATTAAAGAGTATGATAAGGTGGTATTAAAGAGTGTGATAAGGTGGTATTAAAGAGTATGATAAGGTGGTAATAAAGAGTAAGATAAGGTGGTATTAAAGAGTGTGATAAGGTGGTATTAAAGAGTATGATAAGGTGGTATTAAAGAGTGTGATAAGGTAGTATTAACGAGTGATAAGATGATATTTTAAGCGTATGATAAGGTAGTATTAAAGAGTATGATAAGGTGGTATTAAAGAGTATTATAAGGTAGTATTAATGAGTGATACTTTTAGCCTATGAGATGTTTCATTGATATGTTCCCTGGCGGGTGGTTAGACAGAGCAGGTACACACATCCACATGACATAGAAATCTAATTGACATGTCGCTCATGCTTCTTATTTATGTCTGTCATCAGCAGTAAGTGGAGTTAACGGGAGGGAAGAGCAGAATTTTGCCTAGTTTACATAGAAACTTAAACGTGATGCAGACCAGTCGACCAGCCAGACAGCTGCTAGTCACATGCTGAACTAAGATGTTGACAGCTTGTTTATAGCGCCTTCTGCTGCTCACGATGACCCTGAAGTGAAGCACTAACAGACAGCAGCACTATTATTCCTACGCCATCCAGTCCATGACAGTCACGTGACTGAGCTAACAAATGGACTGCTTGCAGTTAAGATTCAGGCATTTTGTTTTTGCTGTTTGAGTATTTTGCATGAGCAAGAACCTTAGACACTAGCAAAGCTTTGGCCTCAATGAAAAAGCGCTTGTGTATTCCTCTTTGTTCCTTTTGAGTAAGCTGTTGTGTACTTCAAACAGTCCAAGGCAAAAAGAAGTGTTTCAGCCCTCACACAAGCCTGTCAGGTAGTGCTGAAATGATTAGTCAATTAATTGATTAGTCAATTGACAAGGAAATTAATCAGTTATAATTTTGGTTATAGATTAATTGTTTTAGTTCTATAATAAAAGTACCAAACAATTTTTTTCATTAGATCTTAACAAATGCCAAGATTTATTTACCTTTGGAAACTCTGGGAACTTGTGATGTGCATTATATTTTAGACATTTTAGTCTAGATGATTAATCAATTAACAGAAAAAATAACCAATGAATAATCAGTAATGAAAATAATCACAAGTTGCAGACGTGTATGTGATTGCAGGTTTAGCACCAATGACAGCATCACTGAAGCAAAGCAATAATGGCAATCCAGTGTGAGCAGACACATGTATGAAATTGAGACTCATGAGTACTTCAACCCTCTGAAGTAACAAGCAATGGGGGAAAAAAAGAAGACAGAACCAAACAACACAACCAACTGCACCCCCTGCCAGCCACTCTCCCCTCCCCACCGACCCCCCCACCCATACTCAGGATCTGTGTTGAGGATGTGCACCAGCTCTTCCAGAGACAGAAGACCAGGAAGGCACCGGGCCCGGGTGGCATGTTACCGTCCTGTCTGAAAGTCTGTGCTGACCAGCTGGCCCCCATCTTCATACTGATCTTCAACAGATCACTGGAGCTATGTGAAGCCCCCTCCTGCTTCAACACCTCCACTATCATCCCGGTCCCCAAGAAACCCCAAGAAATGTGGTCATGAAATCCTTCGAGAGACTGGTGTTGGCCCACCTGAAGGAAATCACAGGCCCCCTGCTCGACCTCCTGCAGTCAACATGGGATTGCACTACATCTTCCAACCCCTCGACTCCCCAGGGACATATGTAAGGGTCCTCCTATTTGTGGACTTCAGCTCAGCGTTCAACACCATCATCCCAGATATCCTCCACTCCAAACTCACTCAGGAGGTTGCTGGTGAGGCTGGGGAAAATCACATCCAGCACCCGGACAATCAACACTGGTGCCCCCCCAGGGAAGTGTGCTCTCCCTCTACACAAATGGCTGCACCTCAGGTGACCCGTCTGTTAAACTCCTGAAGTTTGTCTGCAGTGAAAACCTACAGATTTCTGGGTTCCACAATCTCCTAGGACCTAAGGTGGGCATCCAACATAGACACAATCATCAAAAAGGCCCAGCAGAGGATGTACTTTCTCCACCAGCTCAGGAAGTTCAGCCTGCCTCAGGAACTGCTGATTCAGTTCTGCAATAATCCAGTCTTTTGGCTCGGCCACCAAACAGAACAGGGACAGACCACAACAGACAGTTGCGTCTGCAGAGAAAATCATTATGCCAACCTGCCCTCCGTTCAGGACGTATACACCTCCAGACTCAGGAAGTGGGCAGGCAACATCACTGCAGACCCATCACACTCTGGTCACAAGCTGTTTCAACTCCTCACCTCTGGTAGGTGCTACAGAGCACTGTACTCCAAGACAACCAGATATAAAAACAATTTCTTTCCATGGGCTGTCATTCAAATGAATGAATGAACTGTCGAATAAATCCAACCATTTGTTGAATAAATCCAACCAGGCGTGGCCAACCAATCCAGCATAAAGAGCCAAAAAACAAACAAACATGTCATTGCAAAGAGCCACAGAACAAATGGATGTCCACACTACTACAGTAACAGTGACTTGTAGGCCTAACTGTTATATCATAACACATAGCCTAACAATTTTCATAGGTCTTTTTTTTACCTCGGTTTACTCATTGAGACACCTGGCAGTCTTTGTTTTCCACAATCTTTCTCAGGTTTGGCTTGTACTCAGTTGTGGCTACACGAAGCAACTCTTTCACGTGTGTCCGTAAGAGCAGAGCGATGTTTGGACTTCACTTATTTTAGTGTAGAAAAAACTGATTCACTGACACAAGTTGATCCAAACACTGACATAAACTTGAGTGCAGCCTGTTTAACATTGGGATATCTGTCTGTGGGTACCAATTTTCCAGAACTCTGTGGTTCCTTCTCTCTAAACACATTTAAGTCTGCCATCCTCACAAAGTTCAGTCATCTCCAACTGGGATGCAGCTCTGTCTGAAACTAAAGGGGCTTTCAAACAATCTGAGTCAGCACTGAAAGGGCTAATGAGGAATGTGATCTGTGGCCACTTTTGCTACAAGTTGCAGAATCTATCCTCAAAACTGCTGCAGATTTTAAACCAGTGTTGCATAGTATGCAGTTCTCCCTCTTGAGACCTCGGCTTCCTCTCCCCTTGCCTTTAACAGGGAGGGAAATGTGTGAGCTCTCCCTTCTGAGGTGAGTCTGAAAGAGCTTGAGTTTGCTTACAAATGTGAGAACATTTTGCACCAGGTCAGGCAGCATTTTTAACTCCTCTTGCAGGTCTAGATTCGGTTTGTTCAGATGATGCAGCATGTCGACCAGAAACCCCAAATCTGAAATCCGCTGGGGGTCATGTAGCTCAGGATAGTAGTTATGTTTTTCTTCCAGAAACAGCCTCACTGGGTTCAAAAATTCAAAAAATTGGGCAAGCATGTTAGCTCTTGAAAGCCATTTCACAGTGCAGTGGAGAAGCAGACCACTGGGTAGGTCTTCGTCAAGTTCAGCTATGAGGATTTTGAACTGTCGATGATGGAGAGCATGAGTGCGAATAAAATTCACAATTTCTAGCACAGGTTTCATGACGTGGTCCAAGTTCAGCTTTTTAGACACCAGGTGCTCTTGATGAATAATGCAGTGAAATGTCCAAACATCCGGGAAACGGTCGTCGGCTTTACACAACCTACAAGGCCATTTGCAGACCCCATCATAGAATGCTGTGGTCTGCAATAGTCTGTGGCTATTGCCGTTAGTTTTGGTAACTGCAAATTTGCCTTCGCAACAACAGGTCGATGCCACGGGTCCTATCTTTTAACGGGACAATGTCAAGCAACTCTTCCTTCATTGTGCAGTCTTCTGACACACACCGTACAAATACTGCCAACTGTGGCTTATCTTGAATGTCGCAAGATTCATCTAGAGCAATGCTGAAATGCCAGCATTTTTTAGAAAATTATATAACTGTGTTTCAACTGACCTGTTAATATCCAATATTCTGTGCTCGACGGTGTGCCGTGAAAGCTGCAGGTCCGACACGGAGCGCTTCAAATGATCATTTTCAGGAGCGAGAATAGCCACCGTCCATCCATTATCCAGACCGCTTATCCTGCTCTCAGGGTTGCGGAGATGCTGGAGCCTATGCATTTTGATTTATCAGAAACATATTTTATATTTTTACTTTAAAACTCTGAAGACCAAGAAAAAACGAGAACAGCCATGAGCTGCACAGGAGCAGGTAAAGAGCCGAATGCGGCTCGCGAGCCACAGGTTCGCCACCCCTGGTATGTACTGTATTGTACATTGTACTGGTACACTCTGTCATGTCCATCTACCTCAGGAATGTATGTCAGGAAGCTGCCAACATGTATTTCAGCATCTCTGATATATTCTCTGCACCACTGCACCTTACCACCTCTTATTTCGCCTGTATAAGTCAGTCCTTGTGTATATATGTGAAGATTGATTCTAAAGATATAGACGTATAATACATATAATAAATAGACGTATAATAAAGCATTCATCTGAAGGTCTGTAGCTGCTTCAATGACAACTTTGAAAACCAGTTTAAAAATGCACCAGAATTGTTTGGGCTCACAAAAGCTTCACTTGAGTTGAAAAGAAAAAAATTCTAAAAACTTTGAACAGCAACAGGTTAAAGGTAGCTCTGTAGCTGCTCAAATGTGAGACTCTGATGCATTTGTGAATTTAGTTATTGCTCATATGAAGAACAGAGAAAATACATCTGTAAATTAACTCAGAAAATGTGTTTTGATCCTATGTAGACTTCCAGCAGCTCTTAGTTCCTGAAGTGGAGGTTTCCTCTGTGAAGCAAGAGTGGAGTCCCAGTCTCGTCCAGGAGGAGCCAGAGCCCACGCACATTAAAGAGGAAGAGGAAGAACTCTGGAGCAGTCAGGAGGAAGAGCAACTTCAAGGAGTGGAGGAGGAGGCCTATATCACCAGGTTTCCATTCACTCCTGTCCCTGTGAAGAATGAAAATGATGAAGAGGAGGTTCAGTCCTCCCAGCTTCATCAAAGCCAAACTGTGGAGGAAGCCAGCAGCTCAACTGAACAGATGAAAATAGAAGCTGTTGGAGAAGACTGTGGACTGTCACAACCAGCCAGGAACCTCAATCCAGCTGCTAATTTACAACCAACTAGTGATGGAGAGTTCCTCTCTTCACATTGCTGTGAGACTGACATTGAAGACAATGAGGACAAATGGAAGGAGACCAGTTCCCGAATAAGCACACTGCAAAATGACAAACTTTTAAATGATAAGCGATCTGACAATGTGGAGAAACCCTTTACCTGTTCAGTTTGCAGTAAAAAATTCACTGTAAAGGGCAACTTGCAGACACACATGAGAGGCCACACAGGTGAGAAGCCATTTGAATGTTCAGTTTGTGGGAAAAGATTTAGTGTGAAAGGAAATTTGCAGACACACTTGAGGTACCACACAGGGGAGAAACCCTTTAGTTGCTCACTTTGTGGTAAAAGTTTTTGCCAACAGGGAGATGTACAACGACACATGAGGCACCACACTGGAGAGAAACCCTTCAGCTGCTCAGTGTGTCAGAAAAGATTCACCCAGAGTGGAACGCTGAGCCGACACATGAAGAGTCACAACCTAGAGAAACCCTTTGGCTGCACCATCTGTGGGAAGAGGTTCAGTCAGAGTGGTGTCGTGGCCAGACACATGAAAAGTCACACGGGAGAAAAACCTTTCAGCTGCTCCATCTGTAACAAGAGTTTTAGTCTGAGGATGTTGTTAGATAAACATATGAGAAGACATACTGGAGAAAAACCCTTCAGCTGCTCCGTCTGTGGGAAAAGTTTTACTGAAAAAGGAACAGTGAAGAAACACATGAGGCTCCACACAGGAGAGAGACCTTACAGCTGTGAGGTTTGTGGAAGAAGATTCAATCAGCGATCCCACGTCAGAATTCATAAATGTCGGGGTGAAAGCAGCAGCAGGGTGAGGTGTTTGTTAAACAGGAACATTAAATCATAACAGAGACACCGTGATAATCCATCATTCACTAAGAAACTAAACCCTTGTAATCCATGTTGTGGTTGAAGATTCTGCCATATCTGTGTACTGCTGATGACCTTGTTGTGCTTTGTGTTAGAAATAAACTTGTTGGTACAGCAGCCGTTTGACTCAGATTCAGGATTAATATTTTTATGTCAATTTTGGTGTGCATTGTTAGGTTTTGGTTCCAAGGTTCTTCCTTAGAAATGTGGGTTCATTTATTAGCCATACAATTCTGTTTAGTTTTAATAGTAATTTCCTGCTGCTTTTAAGGTAGTTTAGTCCAACGCAGCTTTCAACCAGTGTAAAGTTAGTGTAGTGTAGGGTTAGGGTAGTGTAGGGTTACGGTAGTGTGGTGTAGTGTAGGGTTAGGGTAGTGTAGTGTAGGGTTAGGGTAGTGTAGTGTAGGGTTAGGGTAGTGCAGGGTTAGAGTAGTGTAGAGTTTGGGTAGTGTAGTGTAGGGTTAGGGCAGTGCAGGGTTTGGGTAGTGTAGTGAAGGGTTAGGGTAGTGTAGTATTAGGGTAGTGTATTGTAGGGTTAGGGTAGTGTAGTGTTAGGGTAGTGTAGTGTAAGGTTAGGGTAGGGTAGTGTGGTGTAGGGTTTAGGATTAGGGTAGTGTAGGGTTAGGGTAGTGTAGGATTAAGGTAGTGTGGTGTAGGGTTATGGTAGTGTAGTGCAGGGTTAGGGTAGTGTATTGTAGGGTTAGGGTAGTGTAGTGGTAGGGTTAGGGTAGGGTAGTGTAGAGATAGGGCAGTGTAGGGTAGGGTTAGGGTCATGTAGTGTAGGGTTAGGGTTAGGGTAGTATAGGATTAGGGTAGTGTAGTGTAGTATTAGGGTGGTGTAGGGTTAGGGTAGTGTAGTGTAGGGTTAGAGTAGGGTTAGGGTAGTGTAGGGTTAAGGTAGTGTGGTGTAGGGTTAGGGTGGTGTAGGGTTAGGGTAGTGTAGGGTTAGAGTAGGGTTAGGTAGTGTAGTGTAGGGTTAGGGTAGTGTAGTGTTAGGGTAGTGTAGGGTTAGGGTAGTGTAGGGTTAGGGTAGGGTTAGGGTAGTGTAGAGATAGGGCAGTGTAGTGTAGGGTCAGGGTAGTGTAGTGTAGGGTTAGGGTAGTTTGGGTTAGGGTAATGTGTAGGGTTAGGGTAGTGTAGTGTTAGGGTCATGTAGTGTAGGGTTAGGGTAGTATAGGATTAGTGTAGTGTAGTATTAGGGTGGTGTAGGGTTAGGGTAGTATAGGGTTAGGGTGGTGTAGGGTTAGGGTAGTGTAGTGTAGGGTTAGAGTAGGGTTAGGGTAGTGTAGGGTTAGGGTAGTGTGGTGTAGGGTTAGGGTACTGTAGTGTAGGGTTAGAGTAGGGTTAGGGTAGTGCAGTGTAGGGTTAGGGTGGTGTAGGGTTAGGGTAGTGTAGTGTGTAGGGTTAGGGTAGTGTAGTGTTAGGGTAGTGTAGTTTAGGGTTAGGGTAGTGTAGTGTTAGGGTAGGGTTAGGGCAGGGTAGTGTAGAGATAGGGCAGTGTAGGGTCAGGGTAGTGTAGGGTAGGGTTAGGGTAGTGTAGGGTTAGGGTGGTGTAGGGTTAGGGTAGTGTAGTGTAGGGTTAGAGTAGGGTTAGGGTAGTGTGGTGTAGGGTTAGGGTAGTGTAGTGTAGGGTTAGAGTAGGGTTAGGGTAGTGTAGTGTAGGGTTAGGGCAGGGTAGTGTAGCGTTAGGGTGGTGTAGGGTTAGCATAGTGTAGTGTTAGGGTTAGGGTAGGGTAGTGTAGTATTAGGGTGGTGTAGGGTTAGGGTAGTGTAGTGTTAGGGTAGTGTAGGGTTAGGATTAGTGTAGTGTTAGGGTTAGGGTAGTTTAGGGTTAGGGTAGGGTTAGGGTAGTGTAGTGTTAGGGTAGGGTAGTGTGTTGTCAGGGCGGTTTAGGGTTAGGGTAGTGTAGTGTGGGGTTAGGATTTGTGTAGTGTAGTGTTAGGGTAGGGTAGAGTAGTGTGTAGTGTTAGTGTAGTGTAGGGTTAGGGTAGTGTAGTGTAGGGTTAGGATTAGTGTAGTGTGTTAGGGTTAGGGTAGTGTAGGGTTAAGGCCCAAACATACTCGGGTGGAACGTACGCGGAGCGGACTCAGCTGGACTAAAAGCGGACGTCCGCAAGCCCTGTGCGCGCAAAGCTCAGATTTTACGACCACGGTTAGTCCGCTTTTAGTCCGGCGGAGTCCGCTCCGCGTACGTTCCGCCCGAGTATGTTTGGGCCTTTAGGGTAGGGTAGGGTTATGGTAGTGTAGTGTTAGGGTCGGGTAGTGTAGGGTCAGGGTTAGGTTAGGGTTAGGGTAGTGTAGGGTTATGGTAGGGTAGTGTAGGGTTAGAGTAGGGTAGGGTAGGGTTAGGGTAGTGTAGGGTTAGGATTAGTGTAGTGTAGTGTTAGGGTAGTGTAGGATTAAGGTAGTGTGGTGTAGGGTTATGGTAGTGTAGTGCAGGGTTAGGGTAGTGTATTGTAGGGTTAGGGTAGTGTAGTGGTAGGGTTAGGGTAGGGTAGTGTAGAGATAGGGCAGTGTAGGGTAGGGTTAGGGTCATGTAGTGTAGGGTTAGGGTTAGGGTAGTATAGGATTAGGGTAGTGTAGTGTAGTATTAGGGTGGTGTAGGGTTAGGGTAGTGTAGTGTAGGGTTAGAGTAGGGTTAGGGTAGTGTAGGGTTAAGGTAGTGTGGTGTAGGGTTAGGGTGGTGTAGGGTTAGGGTAGTGTAGGGTTAGAGTAGGGTTAGGTAGTGTAGTGTAGGGTTAGGGTAGTGTAGTGTTAGGGTAGTGTAGGGTTAGGGTAGTGTAGGGTTAGGGTAGGGTTAGGGTAGTGTAGAGATAGGGCAGTGTAGTGTAGGGTCAGGGTAGTGTAGTGTAGGGTTAGGGTAGTTTGGGTTAGGGTAATGTGTAGGGTTAGGGTAGTGTAGTGTTAGGGTCATGTAGTGTAGGGTTAGGGTAGTATAGGATTAGTGTAGTGTAGTATTAGGGTGGTGTAGGGTTAGGGTAGTATAGGGTTAGGGTGGTGTAGGGTTAGGGTAGTGTAGTGTAGGGTTAGAGTAGGGTTAGGGTAGTGTAGGGTTAGGGTAGTGTGGTGTAGGGTTAGGGTACTGTAGTGTAGGGTTAGAGTAGGGTTAGGGTAGTGCAGTGTAGGGTTAGGGTGGTGTAGGGTTAGGGTAGTGTAGTGTGTAGGGTTAGGGTAGTGTAGTGTTAGGGTAGTGTAGTTTAGGGTTAGGGTAGTGTAGTGTTAGGGTAGGGTTAGGGCAGGGTAGTGTAGAGATAGGGCAGTGTAGGGTCAGGGTAGTGTAGGGTAGGGTTAGGGTAGTGTAGGGTTAGGGTGGTGTAGGGTTAGGGTAGTGTAGTGTAGGGTTAGAGTAGGGTTAGGGTAGTGTGGTGTAGGGTTAGGGTAGTGTAGTGTAGGGTTAGAGTAGGGTTAGGGTAGTGTAGTGTAGGGTTAGGGCAGGGTAGTGTAGCGTTAGGGTGGTGTAGGGTTAGCATAGTGTAGTGTTAGGGTTAGGGTAGGGTAGTGTAGTATTAGGGTGGTGTAGGGTTAGGGTAGTGTAGTGTTAGGGTAGTGTAGGGTTAGGATTAGTGTAGTGTTAGGGTTAGGGTAGTTTAGGGTTAGGGTAGGGTTAGGGTAGTGTAGTGTTAGGGTAGGGTAGTGTGTTGTCAGGGCGGTTTAGGGTTAGGGTAGTGTAGTGTGGGGTTAGGATTTGTGTAGTGTAGTGTTAGGGTAGGGTAGAGTAGTGTGTAGTGTTAGTGTAGTGTAGGGTTAGGGTAGTGTAGTGTAGGGTTAGGATTAGTGTAGTGTGTTAGGGTTAGGGTAGTGTAGGGTTAAGGCCCAAACATACTCGGGTGGAACGTACGCGGAGCGGACTCAGCTGGACTAAAAGCGGACGTCCGCAAGCCCTGTGCGCGCAAAGCTCAGATTTTACGACCACGGTTAGTCCGCTTTTAGTCCGGCGGAGTCCGCTCCGCGTACGTTCCGCCCGAGTATGTTTGGGCCTTTAGGGTAGGGTAGGGTTATGGTAGTGTAGTGTTAGGGTCGGGTAGTGTAGGGTCAGGGTTAGGTTAGGGTTAGGGTAGTGTAGGGTTATGGTAGGGTAGTGTAGGGTTAGAGTAGGGTAGGGTAGGGTTAGGGTAGTGTAGGGTTAGGATTAGTGTAGTGTAGTGTTAGGGTAGTGTAGGGTAGGGTAGTGTTAGGGTAGTGTAGGGTTAGGTTAGGGTTAGGGTAATGTAGTGTTAAGGTAGTGTTGTGTTAGGGTAGTGTAGGGTCAGGGTAGTGTAGTGTTGTGTTAGGGTAGTCTAGGGTTAGGGGTAGTGTAGTGTTAGGGTAGTGTAGGGTTAGGATTCATGTAGTGTTAGGGTTAGGGTAGTGTAGGGTAGTGTGTAGTGTAGGGTTAGGGTAGTGTAGGGTAGGGTTAGGGTAGGGTTAGGGTAGTGTAGTTTAGGGTTAGGGTAGTGTAGGGTTAGGATAGGGTTAGGGTAGTGTAGTGTTAGGGTCGTGTAGTGTTAGGGTAGGGTAGGATTAGGGTAGGGTAGTGTTAGGGTAGGGTAGTGTAGGGTCAGGGTAGGGTTAGGGTAGGGTTAGTGTAGTGTTAGGGTAGTGTAGTGTAGGGGTGGGGTAGGGTAGGGTTAGGGTAGTGTAGTGCTAGGGTAGTGTAGGGTTAGGGTAGTGTATGTAGGGTTAGGATTCGTGTAGTGTTAGGGTTAAGGTTAGGGTAGTGTAGTGTAGGGTAGTGTTAGGGTAGTGTAGGGTTATTGTAGTGTAGGGTCAGGGTTAGGGTAGTGTAGTTTAGGGTTAGGGTAGTGTAGTGTTAGGGTAGGGTAGGGTTAAGTTAGGCTAGGGTAGTGTAGTGTAGTGTTAGGGTAGTGTAGTGTAGGGTTAGGGTAGTGTTAGGCTAGGGTTGGGGTAGTGTAGTGTAGGGTTAGGGTAGGGTTAGAGTAGTGTGGTGTTAGGGTAGGGTAGGGTTAGGTTAGGCTAGGGTTGGGGTAGTGTAGTGTTAGGGTAGTGTAGTGTAGGGGTAGGGTAGGGTTAGGGTAGGGTAGGGTAGTGTAAGTCTGCATGTAGCCTTCACTTAAGGTGTTCCCCAAACTAGCTTAGCTCTTTAACTGCCGGTAGCCATACTGCATGTTCAGTATTCTACTTAGCATACCACTCTGCCTCTGCACTCTTTTCTCATTTTTAATCAAAAATGTGATGTTTGATACCACTTGTTTTGTTTGATCTATACTATTAATTCATGTAATGAAGATGTAAGTCAACTCTAAAAAAGGTGGGTAATTGTAATGGCTGCTGAGGCTCATGGGTACTGTATTTTTTGACAAACAAAAGAGACAAAAAAACGCGACTTCTCATAAATTAATTTGAAAGCCTTGTTACGACTGGTTTATGCCACGGCCGTCATGATGACTTAGTCATTCAGGAGACTCCTGTTTCTGCGTTGAGCATTTCTGCGGTAATCGTTGTGAGAACATTTTCCAAAGGGTCAAATGAATGGGGGGAAGTCTTCTGGCAACCAGCAGCTCCACCCAGCAGTAGTATCGTGTCCAAAATCTACAAAATGAAGCCGGCGAGTAAAATGATATAACTGATGTGTATTATGGTAAAAACGATGAAAATGAAACGCGAGCTGTAAAAAAAAAAGAAGGAACGATCCTTTGAAATTCAGCATTGAAAGGGAAGCAGATCGTGTTTTATATACAGATACTAATGTGGGCAGATTGGGATACCTTTAAAACAACTTTTATTGAGGAAAGTAAAATACACCCGAGTACTGCCAAAATGAAACACTAATAAACAAACAACCTGAAAAGTATAGCACTTGTTTTGTCATTAAAATTTTGCGTTGTCGCTGACACGAAAACAAATGAACTTTCTACAGCTCATGAACTGTAACCTGCTGAAGTCGAGGACGGTCTGGTTCCGTTTTACCATCAATGAGTCTTTGGTGTGTAGACAGTCTGCATTTCTAAATCTTTAGTGTTATTGTTCAATGTGCCTGTGCATTCTGAGGAGATAGAATATTTTGTACATTTCATTCATTATTTATCTTCTCTAGAACCACCAACCTTTGAGCTTGCAGAATGTGAGACCACCATGGGACAGGTCTTATGGACCTCAGGTAGGTTTTTGGTGTCCAGAGTGAAAAGAGAAACAATGTTCATCTTTGAGCTTCAGAGAACCTTCTGAGGTCTGCTACCTTCAGAAAACTATTTTATTCCGTTTGAATTAGCTTGAATTGAGTTTTCTGTTTCATGGACAAGTGTAGAAGTGTAGAATATTCTCCAACTCAAACCTTAAAGCTGCTACAATGCGTTTTTTACTGATCAGTCCCAGTTTCATTCTGAAGTCTCTATATGAGCAACATCACATCAAACTATCAGAGAAGGTTAGATATTTCTATATAATGATTCCTGATGTTTGTCTCTGGGTCGGATTCCCTTCAATCTGACCAAGAGATTTCAGTCACAGACAGGATACATAAGCACAATTAGAGATACACTAGCTCACGGCTGTATACTGTGCCTTCAGATCCCTTCACTTTTTGCCCACTTTGTGTTGTAGATTTAATTTTAAATGGATAAAATTGCCATTTTTGCCCATCAGTCTAAACTCAATAATCCTTAATGACAACGTGAAAACATGTTTTTAGACTTTTTTGCAAATTTATTACATCAAAAACTGAAATCTAATTTTTAAAAGTATTCAGACCATTAAGGGTGGCACGGTGGCACAGTGGTTAGCATGGTCACCTCACAGCAAGAAGGTCCTGGTTTCCGAGCCCCGGGATAGTCCCAACCTTGGGAGTCGTCCTCTGTGTGGAGTTTGCATGTTCTCCCCGTGTCTGCGTGGGTTTCCTCCGGGGGTCCGGTTTCCTCCCACAGTCCAAAGACATGTAGGTCAAGTGAATCGGACATACTAAATTGCCCCTAGGTGTGTGTGTGTGTGTGTGTGTGTGTGTGTCTATATATCAGCCATGTGCTATGACCTGGCGGCCTGTCCAGGGTGTCTCCCCGCCTGCCACCCAATGACTGCTGGGATAGGCTCCAGCATCCCCGTGACCCTGAGAGCAGGATAAGCGGTTCGGATAATGGATGGATGGATTCAGACCATTAATTCAGCACTTCATAGAAGCCCCTTTGGCAGCAATTACAGCTTCGGGTCTTCTTGGGTAAGTCTCTACAAGCATTGCACAACTGGATTTGGGCAGTTAATCCCATTCTTGCTGGCAGATCCTCTTAAGCTCCGTCAGATCGGACAGGAAGCGTCTGTGAACTGCCATCTTCAGGTCTCCACAGATGTTCTGTGGGATTTAAACTGTGGGCTTTGGCTAGGAAACTCAAGGACATGTCGTGTTTTCAATGAAAATGTATGCATGTGACCATCCAATACAATAATACCTCAGGACAGTCAGGTGCAAAGTGAATTGTCGCACCAGTCTGGAAGTCACGTGCACTCTGGAGGAGGTTTTCTTCAAGGGCCTCTGTATTTGGCTGCATTCATTCTCCCCTCAATTCTGACTAGCCTCCCTGTCCTTGCCACTGAGAAGCACCCCCATAGCAGGATGCTGCCACCACGTTTCACCATAGGGATGGTATTAGCCAGGTGATGAGCAGAGCCTGGTGTTCGCCAGACATAGTGCTTGGAGTTCTGCCCAAAGAGTACAGTTTTTTCTCATCAGACCAGAGAACCTTTTTGCTCATGGTCTCAGTTCCTTAAAGGCTATTTGGCAAACTAAGTGCGCTGTCATATGCCTTTCACTCAAGACTGGCTTCTGTCTAGCCTCTCTACCATAAAGGCCTGACTGATGGAGTGCTCCTGAGATGTTCGTCCTTCTGGAAGGTTCTCCCATCTCTGCAAAGGACTTCTGAAGCTCTGTTAGAGTGACTGTTGGGTTCTTGTTTACCTCCCTGACCAAGACCCTTTTTGCCCGTTTACTCAGTTTGGCCTGACAGCCAACTCAAGGAAGAGTCCTGGTGGTTCCAAACTTCTTCCATGTCATAATTTTTGAGGCCATTCTGCTCCTAGGAACACTCAGAGCTTTAGAAATGGTTTTATATCCTTGCCCTGATGCATCGCCACAATTCTATCCCAAAGGTTTACAGAGTTCCTTGGACTTCCTGGGTTGATTTTTGGCCCGACATGCAGTGTGAATTGTGGGACCCTATATACACAGGTGGGTGCCTTTCTAAACTATGTCCAATCAATTCAATTTGCCTCAGATGGACTCCAATCAAGTTCTAGACACATCTCAAGGAGAATTAAAGCAAAGAGGATGCACCTGACCACAATTTGGAATAACACAGCAAAAAGTCCGAATACTTGTGCAAATGAGATTTCAGTTTTTGGTTTTAATAAATTTGCAAAAATGTCTAAAAACATGTTTTCCCTTTGTCATTATGGGTTATTGAGTGTAGATTGATGGGCAAAATTGCCATTTTATCCATTTAAAATTAAATCTACAACACGAAGTGGGCAAAAAGTGAAGGAGCCTGAATACTTTCTGAAGCACATGTCTGACAAAATGCTGTTTTTCTAAAACACCACTCCATTTCTCACTCTTCTGTACTAAACTAATACACCTGACACCAGAGGGTGGTGCTTCGAGACAATGTGAAACATTTCCACTTTGGTCCACAGGGGGGCGCCACGTCAAGAACAATACAAAGTGGTCATAAAAGATCGATCCATCAACATGGCAGTGAGGTTATTCATGATACAAGATTATTGTGTTGTTATTCTATGTTAAGTACACAGAGCCACAAAACCGGAGTCAAATTCCATGGATGTGCCGACCTACTTGGCCAATAAACATGATTCTGATTCTGAGGATAAAAACTCTTCTCAGTAAACTTCAGAAATGGCTGTTCTTCTGTAAATCATCCTTTGATGAAACCTCATACTAGTTTATCTTTGACATCCGATGACGCTTGAGAATAAAAAGTCTGAAATTATGTTTAGCTGCGTTGCTAATGGTGGCGTGCGACTATGAGCAGAAGCTCCTGACTACCTTAACATAATGGCCCTTTGAAAGAGTCAAACCATCTCTCCTCTGCTGGTCACAGCCTGGATTAATGTGACAATCTTTCTTCTCCGTTATCTGCAGGTTGGTAAACTAAGCAGTGTATCTGGACTTTATTCTTCCTCAATAAGAAGCACTGAGAAACCAGCTGACCTTGCAGGTGATGGTTAGCTATTTTCATCATGTATTCATAATTACTTGATGTGTTTAATTGTTGGCGTGCATCCTAGGCAGATCCTCACGCAGTATTTTCATGTGAAGCTTCAGAATCCATAACAGCATGTCTTTCCAAATAAAAAGAATTGGTGCAATCCTTCCTCTTTGTCTTCACATCTTATTTGTTACCTTTTCCTTCTCTGTCATCGGTTTGTGTTGAAGTCAATCGTTTCCTAGTCGTCATCAGTGTTGCATATTCCTGGTTCCTCCTTGGCAAAGGAAGCCAGATAGAACCTCAGCATTCCAGTGTTGCGTCTTTCATAGATGGCACCCACAGTTGTGTTAAGGGGCATTTCATTTCTTCTGAAATCCCAAATTTTAAAAGTAAAATCTTCCACAGCTCCTCTGTTCGATCTTCCATCTGGAAAAAAGATGTTTTTTCCAAGCTGCAAGAGGGTTTCATAATCTGTCTCTTTGGCCACTGACAGTTTGTGAGTCCCTCCTCCATTCTTACTACGGACTTGTTTGCAGTTGTGAATCCAGCCCAGCTCGATGCAGCGCGATGACTTCTTGGCATTTGTGTTGCCGACAGACTTTCTCTTTCTGTCTTGACACCAAGCGTCCAGAGATCTGTTCCTCCAACTCAATCTCATTCTCTCTTGTAAAGTCTCCAGGAGATCCTGCTGCCTCCGGTGGGCAGGATGCTTGGGCTGTTTTCCTCCACATAATCCTTTAATGGCCACATGATCCCCTAAAGCAGGCAGGAACCTCCTCAAGCTGCGGTTGTCCAAAGATAAGATGGTTTGAATGTCAACCTGTAAAGTTGAAAATAACATTAGTACACACATTATACACAGTCTCGCTACCATAAAAAGAAAATCAGGGGAATCCAAGTTTTGTAAGGTCCCAGTGTGTGAGGCTTAATGGCTCTTTTTCTTTCTTTCAATCAGCTGCATTCTTCTACTGGTTCTCAAGGCTGCTGTCTCTCCCCACTACTCTACACCTTGTACACCAATGACTGTCGCAGCAACCACACTAACAGACATATCAAATCTGTGGATGATTCTGTGATGGTAAGTCTTCTTGAAGGGGTGGAGCAACATCGTGGGCCTGTGGTTGATGATTTTGTATGTTGGAAGGATGTTTGTATGTATGTCCTTTAAGTATGTTCTTATGTATGTCCTTTATGAACGAGACCAACATTTGATCAAGATCCTCCTTGCTACTGGAAATAAGACAATCACAAAGAACTGGCTCAGGACGGATGCACCAAACCACAAACAATGGTTGACAATCACAGACGATATCCTAGCAATGGAGAATCTCACATACAGGTTACAGATGAAGAAAGGACATTTTGAAAACGACTGGGGAAAATGGTTAACATATAAATTTAAAAAAGGACATAAACAATAATGCTGTCTAGATGAATATGGACTTGCTCACCCCTGCAGGCTCTGTTCAGCTTTACTTGTGTTTTTAAATATTTTATGTACTATAGTTTTCTGCTGTATATCTCCTTTTGCGTTTCCAACCGCAATAGGTACACCCTAAATGAATATTTTTAAAAAAAGGTTAAAATTCAAAGGGAGGAAAAAAAGAATGAAGCACAGGATAAGGCAAAATATCTCCAGGCAATTTAAAAAAACAAAACCAAAAACCTTTGTTGGAGTTCCTCAGACATCAAGCTGCAGTTATTTTGAAATTGTTGTGTGTTGGTGAGTGCTTCTACGTTTTGTTCCCTTTTTGTCCGATGTGTTTTTGTTCTATTACTTTGTTAAATATGTTCATTGTTGGCCGTTCTGGTGGCCAAGTGGAATAAATCGCCGTTCATGCAATCAGCTCGTCATGTGGCTAGGAGGTTCGTATCCCAGACTTGCCGTGACTGGTCACGGCCAGAGCGTCCACGGGGTAAGGCATTCATTAGGCCACCTTTACCCGAGGGATAATGGGTGTAGATCAGTGTAATGTTCGGGGATTCGTCGTTCTCCAGCGACCCCTCTGCCTCATCTGGGCGCCTGCAGCCAAGCAACCGAAAGCATTCTCCCTACGTCTTCTTCGCGGCCTGAGGGTAATGCAATCCATGCGAGGAGGCTTCAGCGTGTAAAATAGCAAGAGCAGCCAACACGAGTTTGAAGGAAGCTGGTGTTATGACAATCTCCTTCCTGTGGAAACGTGAGCCCCAGAGAGAAGGCGCACAGGCCAACCGGTGTGTGGACATGCCCTGGCGTCTCTCAACCACTGCCCCAGCTATGGGCTAATAGCAACTAAGTCCTTAACGGCGGAGCGGGCGGAAGATGGTGGCTGTGAGGAGCACCACAATGGCCGCAAAGGCGGAAGAAGGCTGCAGCAAAGAAGGGCCTCCAGTTGTCTTGGTCTCCATGCCACTGGATCTCGGCCTTTCTATGCCAAAGACTGTGTGGAGGCTGCCTGTGAACCAGCCTCCCCACATTAAAAGATTCCACGTACAGGCGTCCTCCCGAAAGGGAATCAGACCGTTTAACATCCCAGACAAAGTCCTGTGGCGATCAGGAAGTGGTGACGGGGGCAGGACCATGAAGTCTGGCAGCTCCTAGCCACAACCTGACACACAGGCGGTGGGTGTCTTATTCAGTCGTTAAGCTCTGGGGCTGAGGCAGAAAGAGCTTTTTGGCAGCTGCACCCACGACTGAGCAGCCCTATTTAGGATCCACTCTGCTCACCCCAGTAGGGGAAGGGGCTGGAAAAGGTGCCATGCCTCGGAAACTCCTGTCTGGGCTACTGCACCCAGAGGGATCACCACTAAGTGGTCAGAAACCTAAACGAAAGCAAACTTACATTGGAACCTGGAATACGCGGACCCTCATGGACAATAAATACAGTGATCGACCCGAAAGGCGAACTGCCATCATCGCCAGGTAGCTGAGAAGATTCCGGATTGATATTGCAGCACTCTCCGAAACCCGACTGGCTGATGAAGGGCAGCTGAAGGAGGAAAAAGGCAGATACACTTTCTTCTGGAAAGGAAAACCTGCTGATGAGCCAAGGATCCACGGCGTGGGCTTTGCTATTAAGAACAGCCTCATCAACCACCTCTCCGAACTCCCTGTGGGCATCAATGAAGGCCTAATGTCCATATGCCTGACGCTTGCAGGTGGCCAAAAGGCCACTGTTGTTAGTGCCTACGCTCCAACAGTTGATGCACAGGATGAAGTGAAGGAGGCCTACTATGCTGACCTGGACAAGATCTTAACCCCAAGGAGGACAAGCTAATCCTGCTTGGAGATTTCAATGCCAGGGTGGGACAAAACCACAATCTAGGAAGAGGCACAATAGGGAAGGAAGGAGTTGGCAACACGAACTCCAACAGCATATTACTGCTATCAAAGTGCTCAGAACACAGCCTGGTCATCACCAACACAATTTTCCGCCAAAAGAATAAACTCAAAATATCCTGGACGCATCCTTGCTCTAAGCTCTGGCACCTCATCCATTACATAGTCGTCCGTGCCAAAGACCACCATGATGTGCTCAACACCAGAGTGATGACCAGTGCGGATGACTGCTGGACAGACCGCCGCCTCATCTGCTCCATCATGTCCATCAGTCTCACGCGGAAAAGAAGGGTGCAAAAAAGGCAGTGTCGGCCAAAGCTCAACATCGAACGGCTGGGTGACACCACCTTTCGAGAACAGCTCCAGGCTACTCTCAGTGCTGCTCTGCCCAAGCAATACCCAGAAGATATTGATACACACTGGGACCTGCTTAAGTCTATCACCATGGAGTCCTGCAAAAGCACCCTTGGCTACAAAACCCAGAAACATCAAGACTGGTACGATGAGAATGACAACGAAATCCCACAGCTCATTGACATCAAGCGGCAAACCTTCATTGCCTGGCAAAATGACATCAACTGCAAGGCTAAAAGAGTAGCCCATGCCAAAGCAAAGGCACCTGTTCAATCTTGGGTTAGGCAACTTAAGAACCAGTGGTGGACAAGGAATGCTCTGGAGATCCAGCAGCTTGCTGACTGTGGGGATACCAGAGGTTTCTTCGATGCCACAAGAGCGGTATATGGCCCCAGCCACCGTTGCCTAGCCCCCCCCCCTTTGCTCTAAAGATGGGCTAATGCTGCTGAAAGATAATAAGTCAATGACCAACAGATGGAAAGAGCATTATGAGGAGCTACTGAACAGGGACACACCTCCTGAGATGGAGTCCCTTGACCAACTCCCTCAACAACCCATCAACAGGAATATGGGAGCACCACCCAGTCGGAGCGAGATGCAGGATGCCATAAGGAAGATGAAGAACAACAAGGCTGCTGGACCTGAGTGCATCCCAGCAGAAATCCTGAAGGATGGTGGGCCAGTTCTCCTTAGTCACATCCACACCCTGCTCCTCAAAATATGGGAAAAGGAGGAAATCCCTGCACAACTTAGGGATGCCCTCATTGTCTCCATCTTTAAGAAGGGAGACAAGGCAGACTGCGGAAATTACCGTGGCATTTCCCTGCTATCCACCACTGGGGAAACTCTCGCCCGGGTTTTGGCTAATAGACTCCTCCCCTGTCAGAAAACATTCTCCCTGAGTCTCAGAGTGGATTTCACCCAAATAGAGGTACCATGGACTGATTTTCACTGCTCACCAACTACAAGAAAAATGCTGGGAACAAAATCAACCACTATACATAGCCTTCATAGACCTTACCAAAGCCTTTGACTCTGTGAAACGTCAGGCTCTCTGGCTGGTTCTGGCAAAAATTGACTGCCCGGACAAATACATCCGGATACTGAGACTATTGCATGACAATATGTCAGCCACAGCACTCAGTGGCAGCGGAGATGAAACAGAACCCTTCAGGGTTCACACTGGAGTCAAGCTGTGTCACTGCTCCTACCCTGTTCTCCATTTTCATTTCTGCTATTCTCCATCTTACGGGTAAACGCCTGCCACAAGGAGTCAGAATCATGTACAGAACTGATGGACAACTCCTGAACATCAACAGATTCAGGGCTAAAAGCAGAACCACCACCATATCCATCATGAAGCTGCAGTATGCCGATGACAATGCCCTCGTGGCCCATTCAGAAGAGGACCTACAGTGCATTCTGGATGCTTTTGCCAAGGCATCCAAGCAGCTTGGTCTGGCCCTTAACATAAAAAAGACCCAGATCCTCTACCAGCCACCACCCAACACATATAACCCTGCTCCACCCCCAACTATCTATGTTGACAAAACCAGCCTGGAAAATGTGGACCACTTTACGTATCTCGGAAGCCTCCTATCCTCCAAAGCTAACATTGATAAGGAAATACACCACCGCCTCAGCTGTGCCAATGGGGTTTTCTCAAGACTGAGAAAAAGGGTCTTTGAAAACCGCGACCTCCAGGCCAGGACGAAAATTCTGATCTACAGAGCGGTAGTGTTGCCCACCCTACTGTATGGATCAAAATCCTGGACCACATACAGCAGGCACCTGAAGGCACTAGAGGCACATCAGAGGTGCCTCCGAAAAATCCTCAAGATCACCTGGGAAGATAGACGCACCAACACCAGCGTCCTGGAGGAGGCTAACATTCCCGCTATCACTGCCACCATCACCCAACACCAGCTCAGATGGACTGGCCATTTCATCCGTATGCCTGACTCTCACCTGCCAAAACAAGTCCTATACTCCCAGCTTCTCACAGGACAATGTGCCCCGGGAGGTCAAAAGAAAAGGTATAAGGATAACATCCAAGCGAACATCAAAAAATGCCACACAGACCCTAAGATCTGGGAGGACACAGCAACCAACAGGGCGACCAGCAGAATACTTGTCCGGGAAGGAGCTGCACTATTTAATAATGATCTCCGCCATGCTGCAGAAAACAAGCGCAGACTCAGAAAGGAGGGAGTTTCCACCAAAAAGGCCCAAACCAATCCCACGATTACCACCGCCCACCCCTGCCCACACTGCACCAAAATATGCGGCTCCAGGATCGGCCTCTTCGCCCACCTGAAGACCCACAAGGACCAAGAAGGAGGACAGTCATACTCGACCCCGAGTGACCGCCGATGATGATGATTCGACAAGAGTTCCGGCCATATGCCATTGGGTTAATCGGGTGGGATAAGGGGAAAAACTAGACATAAATTTATTTTTTTTAAAAAGTTCATTGTTGATTAATTGCTCGTGTGTTCATGTGTGAAATATAAGCAAAGTTCAATAAAAATATTGTTAAAAAAACATGATTCTGATGAAACAATAATTGTGCCGCCAGGCTTATAACAACATTATGCTATGACAGAAATGGCAATAAAATCAGAACATTCATCACACTGCACTTTTTTAGGATCATCATCGGCAATCATAAAATGCTCCCAAACTGGTGATTTCTTCGACATCTTTTTTTTTTTTATAAATTTATTTCTGATTTTTCCCTTTTTTCTCCCAATTTAGTGGCCAATCGATCCCTATTTTAATTCAAACACCCACCCTCGTACTGCATGTGTTCGCCAACTGCGTCTCTCCGTTCTGTGCAACCAAACGGTTGCACAGAACATTAAATAGACATAAAAAAAAGCTGCGCTGCATGTTGAATGGTGATTTAGAATTCGAATGTCAACATTATGAATAAAGCTTCAAACAAGTCAGCAGCCCTAAACAGCTCCAGGAGTTCGGAAGAACCTCCACTGGACCAGTTAACACTGACTGACAATGTAGAACTTCCCTCCTAAGAAAGACACCCAGTGTTCTGAACTGATCAAGTGACCACAACAGGCATTCAAATATTTTGAGTGGGAATATTCGCTTTCACCTCCAAGTCTGAGGCCATGGTTCTCTACCGGAAAATGGTGGATTGCTCCCTCCGGGTTGAGGATGAGTTGTTGCCTCAAGTGAAGGAGTTCAAGTATCTTGGGTTCTTATTCAAAAGTGAGGGTAGGATGGAGCGGGAGACTGACAGCCGGATTGGTGCAGCATCAGCAGTAATGCGGATGTTGTACTGGACCGTTGTGGTGAAGAAGGAGCTGAGCTGGAAGGCAAAGCTCTCAATTTACCAGTCAATCTTCGTCCCAACCCTCACTTATAGTCATGAGCTTTGGGTAGTGACAAAAAGGGTGAGATCGTGGATACAAGCGGCTGAAATTAGTTTCCTCCGTAGCGTGTCTGGGCTCAGCCTTAGAGATAGGGTGAGGAGCTCAGACATCTGGAGGGAGCTTGGAGCAGAGCCACTCCTCCTTCATGTAGAAAGGAGCCAGTTGAGGTGATTCGGGCATCTGATTAGGATGCCTCCTGGGCGCCTTACTTTGGAGGTTTACTGGGCACAGCCAATTGGGAGGAGACCCCGGGGTAGACCCAGAACTCACTGGAGGGACTACATGTCCAATTTGGCCTGGGAATGCCTTGGAATCCCCCAGGAGGAGCTGGAGGGAATTGCTGGGGAGAGGGACATCTGGAGTGCCCTACTTAGCTTGCTGCCACCCTGACCCGACCCTGGAGAAGCGGCTGATGATGAATGAATGAATGAATGAATATTCCCTTTCCAATAAAATCAGGCCTAAACAACATCTTATTACTTACAAGAATCTTGTCGTTCTTCATTTTGTATAGACCAGACTGAGATTCTCGGGTCTCCATCCTGTCATCCTCACTGTCTTCAGTGTCAGTCTCACAGCAGTGCGAAGAGAGGAGCTGTCCATCACTAGTTGGTTGTAAATCAGCAGCTGGATCCAAGTTCCCAGCTGGTTCTGATAGTCCACAGTCATCTCCATCAGCTTCTATTTTCATCTCTTCAACTGAGCTGCTGGCTTCCTCAGTTTGGCTTCGGAGTCCCTCCTCTTCCTCTTTAATGTGTGGGGGCTCTGACTCCTCCCGGACCAGACTGGGACTCCACTCTTGCTTCACAGAGGAAACCTCCTCTTCAGGAACTGAGAGCTGCTGAAGGTCTACAGGAGAGAATGAAATGTAACATATATGCAATATAGAAAGTCAGTGCTTGACTGTATATTTACATTTAATCATTGAGCATATATCAAAGAAGGTTGAATCAGTTCATCTGGACACAATGTTTATTGACAGATACGTTTCATCATCATCTAATTGACCTCTTCAGTCTCAACTGACTGCCGGTATCCCCACCTTTATAAACAATACGGTGGCATAACGACCGAAACCAACAGTCAGTTTCATATGCAAATTGCTGTGACCATTAGCTAGAGTTACAACGGCCATGTGTATTATTCACAGAGGATTGGGAATGTTTGCAATCACAGCATTGTAACATGGTGACAGATGTACTCTTAGCCCCCCCCCCTCGGTTCAGGGATGGTCGTTCCCTCTTCACATAGATGGCCTCTTTGACTCCCTGTTCAAACCAGCATTCCTCCCCATCAAGGATGTGCCCATCCTCATTCTTGAAAGAGTGGCCACTGGCCAGTAGATGGTGTAGACTGTGGAGTCCTGGTCTGATGTGTTAGCTCTCCTGTGTTGTGCCATCCTCTTGGCCAGCGTCTGTTTAGTTTCCCCAATGTACAAGTCATGGCAATCCTCCTGGCACTTAACAGCTACACTATATTGCTCTGTTTGTGCCGGGGTACCCGATCCTTGGGGTGGAGCAATTTCTGGCGCAGCGTGTTTTGCGGTTTGAAAGCAACTGTGACGTGATGTTTGCAAAAAATGCATCTCAGCTTTTCTGACACTCCCACCACTTATGGAATCGCCTCTGGTTTACACTTAGGCAGCTGTTGTTCTCCTGTCTTTGATTGGCTGGTGCACTGTTTGGGATCTTCCTGGCTTTGACAAACACCCAGTTAAGATAACCACACTTAACCAGGGCCTAGTTTAATGTGAGATTTCTCCCCTTCCCCGGCCGCTGTGTTGGTGGGAACCTTATCAGCTCAGTGGTGCAGCGCCCTGATGACTCCTAGTCTGTGCTCCACAGGATAATGAGTCAAACCTTAAGAACTGATCAGTATGTGTTGGTTTACAGTAAACATCAACAATCAAATGTCCCCCATCACCAACTGCAGTTTCAGTGTAAGAAGGCTAACCTGTCATTTTTCACATCCTCCCTGGTGAACCTGATATGGTGTCCACAGAGTTAATGTAGTCGGTGAAATGTGGTACGTCCTGACATTTAATTTTCCACAAATCTGAACCAATGGCTAGGTGGTGTACCTGGATAGGACATCAAAGCCCTCTTTTCCACTTCCTCCATATACAAGTTGTTCACTACAGGTGAGACTGGGGAACCCATAGCACACCCAGGCCTCTGCCTTTTTTATAAGGGTGGGATACCTGCAGTCAGTTTAGACTGAAGAGGTCACTTAGATGAGTGATGAAACGTATCTGTCAATAAACGTTGTGTCCAAATGAACTGATTCAACCTTCTTGTATTTTCTTACCTAGATTATTGAGCATGCATCAAGACATTTAGCATATATCCAAAGGAATTGAATCAAGTGCAACTGGACTTGATTCAATTCCTTTGGATAACCATGATCTGGATGAATGAGAACATTCACAGACATTTAGCATAAACTTTTACTCAAAATGACTAACAAGACAGTCAGCTATTGACATATAAATTCAAGTGCTACCAACTAATATCATAGACTGCTACACGGTAATTATATCACAGTAGAGTACATGTCATGTCGAGTACATTTAGTGTAAGTGGGTCTTAGATCATCTAAGCGTGGTAAAAAGTACAAAGTAGAGTTACAATGACTCATATCAGTATAAAGCCCTTTCTCACTGGACAGAAATCGCCCAGGATGTTTTCTGCTACCCCCCCCCCACACTGTGATTTCTTGTTAACCTATACTTTGGGCCATCACAATTTGATAAAGAGCACCCCCAACTCAAGGCCATTTGGTCTCAGGGGGCCCAAAACCCCTTTTTACGGACATGTTTGTGGTAAAATGATGTAAATGCAAATGTTAACGTACTACAGTTACATAACCTCACCTCACCTAGGCCGTCCATCAGGACGCCCCATTACATAAACAGTCATACAAGTATGACATTTGGCAAGGAGTATCCTGAAATAAAGGGGAAAGCAGGAAAATAAGATTCTGGGGCTTGCTGCAAATCTATTTTAAAATATCACCCACAACATCCCCAAAAAGAAAAAAATTACTGTATGCTTGACAGATTCTCATTAAAAATGATTATTTTCCCACACTGTATGGTAATATAACTGCCTAACTTGTATGTAAAAACTTCCCAAGTTCATAAGCTTCAATTTGAACCTATGATGACCCTTCTATTTTGAAAATTACACTTGCTGTGGCCGAAATTCTTCATTATACACAAAGCAGAGAAAACAGAATTTCCAGTCAGCCTTCCAGATGCCCTGCTATGTATCCATTTTACAGCCATGGTAACTGTGGGCTGTATCAGAAGAAACACGAATACCACAAGGCCACTAAAGATTGAAGATTTGTATTAGGTTTTAGATCAGTGACTAACATTTTTTTCAATGATTAGATTAATTATTAAACTGATATTTAACAATATAGAGCATGATTAAAGTTAATCTCTAGGAGGCTTAGCCAATGTGAGATTCCTGAAAAATTAGGTACACCATCATCTAACAAAATGACATAACAGTAAAATTACCACAAATATATTAAAATAATAATGTTTTAGCAAGCTATCACAATTAACTTGCTATGGCTGGAGCTCTCCAGATGGAAGAGATCCTCTGAAGGCCTGCCATCTTCATAGAGGCCGGTCAAGCCCCCGAAATAGAATCTCAAGCTGGAGTGATCTCAAAAGAACTTCTACCTGAGATCTGTTCGAACCATGAAGAAACTGATGTGAGGATGATCATTTACATCAAGTATATCAAAACAAAAATGCCTCATATCAAAACTTTCAGAGTCTGAGCAAAAGACTGACATTTTCTTCATTCTCCTCTATTACACCAAATCATTCACAGATGACATCTTCTTTGACATAGGAGATAAGTTGATCAATATTAACCAGCTGGCTCAAAATTATTCACAAGAACACATTTCAGCTCTACAGGCCTTGCATGCCTTCACTGGTGCCGACTGCAGTTCAGCATTCAAAGGCAAAGGAGAGCTTCAACCAATCAAGCTACTGAATCAGAATTCAAAGTTCATGCAGATCTTTACTGCAGTGGGCAACTGAAGTGGGGAATTCTTGGGAGCTTGATAAGCTTGTGCTTACTGGTGCTGAAGAGTTCACCTGATGCCTCTGTGGCTTTGGTCCTCTTGTCAAGCAACTTGATGAGGCAAGAGAGATTAAGTTCAAGAAAATTGTGTCTTGGGGCATCTGGGTGGCGTGGTGGTCTATTCCATTGCCTAATCTGTATTCCGTTACACAGGGATCTCTGGTTCGAATCCCCGTGGTACATCCCGCTCGGTCGGACATCCCTACAGACACAATGCACTGTGTCTGCGGGTGGGAAGCTGGATGTGGGTATATGTCCTGGTTGCTGCATTAGCGCCTCCTCTGGTTGGTCGGGACGCCTGTTCGAGGGGGAGAAGGAACTGGGGGGAATAGCGTGATCCTCCCATGTGCTATGTCCCTCCCATGTGCTATGTCCCCATGGCGAAACTCCTCAATACTACTACTACTACTACTACTACTACTACTACTACTACTACTTTCGGCTGCTCCCGTTAGGGGTCGCCACAGCAGATCATCCATTTCCATGTCTTCCTGTCTTCTGCATCTTCCTCTGTCACACCAGCCACCTGCATGTCCTCCCTCACCACATGCATAAACCTCCTCTTTGGCCTTCCTCTTTTTCTCTTCCCTGGCAGCTCCATATTCAGCATTGGCGAAACTCCTCACTGTCAAGTGAAAAGAAATGGCTGGCGACTCCACATGTATCGGAGGAAGCATGTGGTAGTCTGGAGCTGTGCCCGGATCGGCAGAGGGCATGGAGCAGCGACCGGGGGCGGCTCGGAAGAGTGGGGTAATTGGCCAAGTACAATTGGGAAAAAAAGGGGGGGGGGTCAAAAAAAAAAGAAAAGAAAACTTTTGTCTCGAGCCTCACGCTTCAAACAGATCTCTCAATTGATCTTTCAACCTTTTCACCTTGCAAGAGGGTCCTCTTGCAGCACATGAAAAGAGTCAACTCTCAGGTATGCATCTGAAAAAGGGTTCATGAACACTACCCAGAAATCCCATCCCCTCTTGACCATGGGTTTCATGTCAGCTCTGAAAATGACAAGCTAGAACCACTATGGTTTGAGGATGACATCATCCCCAAAGCCCTTGCTGATGTCTCGGCTGAAGAGGGTACAGACGAGGAGGATATAGTTAATGAAATCCATACAAATATGGAGATGATGAGAGAGAGGTTTAAAATGACGGATATGATGATGATTAACCTGTTAAAATCCACCAGCTTGGCAGTGCACCAGATCAGGGTTATGGTTTGGGAATGCCAGTGGCACCGCAAACTAAAAACTCACTAGCTCCATTAAAGTTTGGCCCACAAGTCTAAATTCCCCCCGCCCCTTTTTCTCCGAATTGTACTTGGCCAATATACCCTACTCTTCTGAGACATCCCGGTTGCTGCTCCACCCCCTCTGCCAATTCGGGGAGGGCTGCAGACTACCACATTCTTCCTCTGATACATGTGAAGTCGCCAGACGCTTCTTTTCACCTGACAGTGAGGAGTTTCGCCAAGGGGATGTAGCGCGTGGGAGGATCACGCTATTCTCCCCAGTCCCCCTTCCCCTTGAACAGGTGCCCCGACCAACCAGAGGAGGCGCTAGTGCAGCAACCAGGACACATACCCACATCCGGCTTCCCACCCGCAGACATGGCCAGTTGTCTCTGTAGGGACGTCCGACCAAGCCGGAGGTAACACGGGGATTCGAACCATCGACCCCAGTGTTGGTAGGCAACAAAATAGACCGCTACTCTATGCGGACACCCGAGTCTAAAATTTTACACAGATGTAGTTGACATGACGTTATTGTTTGTCTTTGGCTTTTTCTGCTGTTGTTTCTCCCTTTGTCTGTATTTAGAGTGTCTATCTTGGTCTGTTGTTAAATGTTAAGTACTTAGGTGCACATTGAAAGAAGGCTGAATCAGTTCATCTGGACACAACGTTTATTGACAAAACCTTTCATCCCTCAACTAAGTGACATCTTCAGTCTAAACTGGCTGCAGGTATCCCCACCCTTATAAACAATACAGTACAATACAGTGCCTAACGTCCGAAACCAACAACCAGTTTCATATGCAGATATGAGTGTGACTATTGATCATGTGTACTGTTCTCAGAGGATTAGGGATTGGTGCAATCACAGCATTGTAAAATGACGACAGATGTATAACGACCGAAACCGGCAACCACCAGCCTCGTGATCAAATATGGGTGTGACCATTAACTAGTAGTTCATAGTGCGGCCCCACTCTATATTGAGACGAGGCCATACAATCGGCTCCCGAAAGCTTTTTCTTCAGCTGTAACGGGGCCGGTAGGGCTCAGATCCTAGAGGGCTGCGCCTATACCAGAAACTAGAGTTTACAGTACGTAACTATCATTCCATTTCGTGTAGGCTTCGCCCTCTAGGTTATCGCTAGTGGGTTATGGGTGAAGCATGATATGGTCTGCATACTGGATCCGAACGGTACCGCAAGTGTGGCCCCTGGTCTTTGGCCTGCGTGTTGTGCAGCAGCAGCAGCGAGTGACTCGTCAGGCTGTATGGGTTCATTGACGTGTTTTTATTGCGTCCCTCAGTCCCGTGCGTGCTGACGGGACCCTCGTGAGAGACGACGAGCCTCCTGCGTCCTTTATTCCAACGTGGCCAGAGGAACTCTGAGTGGCCTGGTAGCTCCAGAGTGCTATCTGGTTTTCCTCAGCGTTTCCTCGTTGAAAACACTGTATGATCCCTCTTGGTTAGCTTTGTTAACTAATGGGGAGCCTACTGTCCATCCACTCTGCTAACGAATGCACTGTATAGCTTACTGTGCCGCTTAATTAGCGAGCGTTACTCTGCTGCTCACGAAACAGGCAAACACCCTCCCGTCGCAGAATGTCGAGTTGACATGACAGTCCAGGAATTAGGCCACAAATGGATATGAACGTGACTTGAAACTTTTGGCGTTACCTTTTCAACAAAGCCAACATATTTCTCCACTCACGTCCTTCTCTTCCCCTTATCACGTTTAGCGATCACAGCGAGTGCCCACTTTAACACCGTAGGAGGGCGCCAGGAATACAATACCACGTTTCTGTAACTAAAGGTCATGAGAACATTCCTGCCTTGGGAACAATCACGCAATATTTTGAAGAACTCCAACGTATTGACATGCGGGTACTTTTTACTCCTGCTACACAAGCACAAGCACAAACCCAAACCCAAACACATATCTACCTCACCACAAACAAGCTTTGCCATGCAGCCGTGCGTAACGGCACCTCACGACTCCCCATGTGACGTAATACAAAGTCACCCTACTGCTGTTCCCCCATTTCTTTTTTTAGTGTGGCTCTTTCTTTTTGATTGTAGACATTGCTCTTCAGTGCCTGCTACTTGCTGAAGAAAAACGGGAGCAGAACGTATGGCCTCGTCTCAATACTGCAGCGAATTCAGGGGGCAGCCCGGGAACCGCCACAGCCGGGACGCGAACCCGTGGCTCCCACTAACGAGAGAGGGCGAAGCCTATACGAGTAGATCATGACACCCGGGTAGACACGCTAATTTCCGCCCCTTTCCCGGCACGTTCGTGACGGTTCATTATTATTATTATTATTATTATTATTATTAACCAGTCTTGTTGTAACCCCCTATCATATGACAATAGTTCATTTACATTTATGGGTACTTGTGCCTAATGCGGTACTGTTACTTTAAGAGACCGTGGTCCTACGTCAGGCTTGTGGGCGGTACTCTTCCGCATTGCGTTCTATGCAGCTGGCAGGTCACCAGTCGTTACCGTGGTTACAAGCCTGAACATTTTTATTTCTTATAACAGCGAACTGGTGTTTGGACACGGCCCACAACCTAGCCATTAAGGTGGCGTCTTCCCGCCATTCTACTTTGGGACCGGATGTAGTCGGCAGATTCATCCGTCCTAAATCGTCCATCATTGACTGCGTAGCGCCTCCTGTTGGCGAACTCGATAAGCTGTGAGCCAGGAAACGCTTCACGGATGTGTTCAAGTAGAACTTCCAGTTAAGGGCCCCAGCGAGATATCTCCTTTTGTCTAGTAATGTGTTATTTGGGTGTTGGGCACAACAGGGGTATTGCAGCGCTGCAACTTATCAGTGTATAATTCATACTTGTGTTTGGCATATTTTTTTTCTTTGTGTTTGCGAACTGCATTGGTAAATACTGTTATTCCCCACCTACACCTATCTAAGGTGTATTTCCATGCAACTCTGCTTCACCTTGTGCCTCGTCCAGATTATTCACATACACAGTCCACTCATACTGTACCTGACCTGGAGGTACAATTCTGTCCTTATTAAAGAAGGCCGACATTCTCATTTGTCTTGTAATGTATCTGGCTGATAGGACGTTTTCATTTCCCTCCGACAATTAATAAAGTCAGCATCTATGTATCTATGGGCATACTCGTCTACTGGCAACGGGAAGGAGTCAATCGTCTATTTTTAGCGGGTTTTCCCGCGTAAAAAACCCGACACTCGCTAATGTTGGTGGGAAAGGGGGGGCATAAGCAAGTATTCAGCAGCAGCAGCAGCAGCAGCAGCAGCATAACAAACTACAAAGTGCAGGTAGAAGGACAAAACAACGAATAACCATAAACTGTTGCTTAAGTAAAGGCACAACAGCAATGGCCAACATCAGCATCATCAGTAGCAGCAGCGTTAGTGTTTATTATCACTGACCAGAATGTTATTATGTTGCCTTTTATATGTAATGTTAATGTTCTTGTTGTCACCACTACTTCTACTCATTCTTATCAGACATGAGGTTGCTGCAGCTCTGCACTCATTGCTTCAGTGAGCGAATGAAAAGAACTTCTAATGAAAGCAGCTAAAACTGGGGGAAAACGAGAGCGACATCAGGTGACCTGTCAGCGGAACGAGGAAGACGTTGTTGTTACTACTACTACTGTTGTGATGTCGTCTTAGTGAAACCGTGTAGCAATGCGGGGCTGGTACCGACCGGTGGAGGTGCTCAGCAGCCTGCCGTTCTCCTCCTTCAAACGGCAAACTTCCTGCTCGTATTCCAGCAGCGTCTTCTCACACAGCGAGCAGATCTCGTCGACGGCCGCGGCCACGGTCTGGGCGATGAACCCTCTCAGCATCTGCGCCGTCAGCATTTTCTCGCGGGCTTGACGCCAGAACAGCCTGACTATCACTGCTGCGCTCCGCCGTGTGGCTCCTTCTTTTTCACCCCCCCCCCCCCATTCATCTTCTTCTTCCTCATCCCTTTGTGTTAAGAGACTGCACGGACGCTCTGCAGGGCGCTGCTGCCACCTGCCGGTTACAAGAAACGACTACATGGAGACTGTGGAGCCCAAAAGTTTAGTGAAATGGTCGTTTTTTGTTTTTTTTTAACATTTGACAATACGTTTAATATGCTGATGGAACAAATGATCAGAGTGAGCGCACATGGCAATTTCTTATGAATGGTCAGTGACTCGGTCTAAATCCTCGGTCTAAATCCTCGTGGTCCTTCCATGCAGCATGGTCCCTGCTTCAGGACCATCCCATGTTTTTCTGCCAGAGCTGCAAATATGTCTTCTTATGACATTACAAGGGCAAATAACAGTTTGCTCCACTTTAATGAGACTGTGGAAAACAAGCATATCCATTCATATTAAAGTATCTTGTGTGTACGTTTTAATAACTTGTTCCCTCGACAGAAGACATTTTAACACACATGTTCTGTTCCCACAAGATAACAAATACAACATTCTCAGTGCTTGGGGGTTCTAGCTTGCCGTTTTCAGAGTTGACATGAAATGACAAATAAAGTTTTCCTGATTCTAACAGGTCAGCTGTAGCTTTTTACGATGATCTACATATTCATTACCGTCCTTTATATACAATATGCTGTATTGCACAATAACTATTGACACTTTATTTCTAGAACGTCCACAGAACTACAGCCAAACACCATGAAGGTTATCGTTAAGTCTGTTTCAGAGTTTTGTCTCGGGGTTTGTTTTTTTTAATCTTCTGCAGGGTTCTTTTGTATTTGCTCCTCTTTGCCCACGGTGTGACATGCAGCAGTTTTCATACATGTATCTCTTATATTTCTATTTCTATATCTTTATATTTATCTTTATCCACAATCAGCCCAAAAGCAGATGGTTTGATGCAAAATGGAGTCTCCAAGAACCCCAAAATGTTACCACAGGATCTGCAGGTAACCCAAACTGGAGGCATCTACGATGAGAAAGAGATCGCACAAATGTGACCTCAGGCTGCATGGGGGGCTGTTAGGAAATAGCCTTTGCTGTCTAACAAGAACATTAGAGCAAAACTATAGCTTGTCAATGAACATACAGGCAAAGAGCGGGCCTTCTGGAATACTGTGCTCTGGACAGAGGAAGCAGAGATAGAGTTGTTGGGCCACAGTACCAGTAGAAACATTTGGCACAGACCAAAGCTTTGCAGGAGAAGAAGCTCATACCAGCTGTTAGGCACAGGACATGTTGTGGTTTGGGGTTGCTTTACTGCCTCAAGGACAGGGCAAGGGAGTTTGAATGGAAGAGAAACATACCGTTTCTTTGTGTAAGAATACCACCACATTTATCTGAATAGGCACTGTTTCACAGAGGATCAGACGTTTACTTCTCAGAAAATTTGTTAATATATCAACAAAACAAAAAAACAATTTCCGTTGGACGTACTTATTTTCTCAGATGAGCGTATAACATCCACACATACAAGTGTTCTGGACTCTGTTAGTCATTGTTTAAGTTGAGACTGTAGAGGAGCTCAAGCAGGAGTCGTGACAACTTTCTCCTTCGGCTACACAACGTGCACCATTTATTCCTTCCACCATTACAACAACAACCTAAGCCCCCGCAGCGGAAGTGCGTCACTGTAAACCCGAACCGAGAAAACACCAGCTGTAAACCAATGTTCCTACTAGCTCAATAAGGGGAGTTATGTACCCCCATAACCACTACACACGTCCCCCCAGAATTCGCCTTAATAGGAAAAGTCAGCGTGGCGAGGGGGGCGGATCTCTCTGCCCCAACGGCTCCGCTGAACAGGAGCTGGGGGCTGGTTAACCGCAGGCAAAGCAGCAGAGTCCTCACAGCTGGACCGGGGAAAGGGAGGGGCTGGGGTAGCAGGGGGCAGTTCGCTGGGGGAGGGGGGCAGGGCCGGGGGGCGCCCCCGTCGTGGGGGCAGGGCCAGACCAACAGGGCGGTCTAAGTCCAGGTGAGCAGGCTTGAGGCGGTCCACAGAAACCCGCTCCAGCCTGCTGCCAACCTCCACCACAAAGTGCTTATCTCCAGTGTCCCGTACCCGAAATGGGCCGTCGTAGGGTGGCTGCAGGGGACCGCGGTGCGCGTCGTGACGGATGAAAACATACTCCGCCGACCGCAGCTCCGTGGGGACATAGGACTGAGAGCCGCCATGCTGAGGTGTGGGGACCGGTGCAAAAGCCCTGGCTTCTTCCTGCAGCGCAGTCCGTTGGCAGCTGGAGGACCAGGGAGCTGTGGCGGTGGGAAGGAAATCCCCCGGGACCCGAAGTGGCTGTAGATCAGTTCGGCGGATGAGGACTGGAGGTCCTCCTTGGGGGCCGTCCTGAGCCCAAGCATGACCCAAGGCAGTTTGTCGACCCAGCGGTCGTCCTTGAGGGTAGCCCGCAATGCGACCTTCATCGAGCGATGGAACCTCTCGACCAATCCATTCGCCTGAGGGTGATACGCTGTGGTGCGATGGAGCCTCACCCCTGAACCCGCGGCGATCTCCTCCCAGAGCGCTGACGTGAATTGCGGCCCTGTGTCCGAGGAGAGGTCAGATGGGGTGCCAAAGCGGGCGACCCAGGTTCCGATGAACGCTCGGGCAACCTCAGGCGCTGTCGTGGACGAAAGCGGGACGGCTTCTGGCCATCGTGTGGTGCTGTCGACCATGGTGAGCAGGTATGTGAAACCACGGGAAGGGGGTAGGGGGCCTACCAGGTCCACATTCACGTGGTCGAACCTCCTCTCAGGTACCGTGAAAGGTATCAGGGGCGCTTTGACGTGCCGGAGCACTTTGGAGCGTTGGCACTCCACACAGATGTCAGCCCAGTCCCTCACATCCTTTTTGAGTCCATGCCAGACAAACTTTGCCGCCACCAACCTCTGTGAAGGCTTTCTGCCAGGGTGAGACAGCCCATGGCCTGCGTCGAAGACCCGCCGCCTCCAAGCAGTCAGAACGACGGGGCGGGGCTGACCCGTAGAGACGTCGCACAGGAGCGTGGCGCCGGCGTGGTCGAAAGCCACATCCTCCAACTGCAGCCCTGTGACGGCGGTCCTGCATGCCTGCACTCCTGGGTCGGCGGCCTGGTCAGCCGCCATCTGGCTGTAGTCGAGTCCCAAATGGGCGGCACCAGCGATGGCCCGGGAGAGACAGTCGGCGACCGGGTTGGACTTCCCAGCGACATGCCTCACGTCGGTGGTAAACTCTGAGATGTAGGCCAACAGTCGCTGCTGGCGGGCTGACCACGGCTCTGCCACCTTGGCCATCGCGAACACCAGCGGTTTGTGATTGACGAAAGCCCTGAACTGACGGCCCTCCAGTAGGAAACGAAAGTGCCCTAACAGCGAGGAAAAGGCCAAGCAGCTCACGATCAAAGGTGCTGTATTTGCGCTCTCTCAGGTTCAACTGCCGGCTGAAGAAGGCACGCGGCTGCCACGCGCCGCTCACCCACTGCTCGTAAACCGCGCTGACAGCGTAGTCCGAAGCATCCGTCGTGATGGCGATGGGCGCTCCAGACACAGGGTGTGCCAGCATCGCTGCGTCAGCCAGGGCGGCCTTCACATCCTTCAAAGCCTTGTCCCTCTCTGCAGACCAGTCCACGGCGTGTTTGGGGGCTGTGCCCTTCAGAGCCTCATATAGGGGGCGGAGGAGATCGGCAGCCCGGGGGATGAACCGGTGGTAGAAGGACACCATGCCAATGAACTCCCGGAGGGACTGGCCCGTGTGTGGGCGTGGAAAGTCTGCGACGGCCTCCACCTTAGCTGGAAGGGGGGCCGCCCCGTCCTTGGTGACCCGGTGGCCCAGGAAGTCGATGGTGTTCAGACCAAACTGGCATTTGGCCGGGTTAACTATTAACCCGTGCAGGCTGAGTCTCTCGAAAAGGGCTCTGAGGTGGGACAAGTGCTCAGACACGGAGGTGCTAGCGACCAGGATGTCATCCAGGTACACAAAGAGGAAAGGCAGGTCCCCCAACACTGAGTCCATGAGGCGTTGGAAGGACTGCGCGGCGTTCTTGAGCCCAAACGGCATGCGCAGGAACTCGAACAGTCGGAACGGAGTTGTCACAGCCGTTTTGGGGACATCAGCGGGACGGACGGGCACCTGGTGGTATCCACGGACGAGGTCCACCTTGGAAAAGATCACTTTCCCAGCCAGGTGGGCGGAGAAATCTTGGATGTGAGTGACCGGGTAGCGGTCCGGTGTTGTTGCGTCATGGAGCTGACGGTAGTCCCCACATGGACGCCACCCACCGCCAGGCTTAGGCACTATGTGGAGGGGTGAAGCCCACGGGCTGCTGGAGCGGCGGATGATGCCGAGGCGCTCCATGTTCTCAAACTCCGCCTTGGCGACAGAAGGCCTGGTCGGGTCGAGGCGCCGAGCTCGGGCGTGCACCGGCGGGTCAGTGGTGACGATATGGTGCTCAACCCCATGTTTGGTCGTAGATGACGAGAATGTGGGCTGAGTGAGGTCAGGGAACTCGGAGAGAAGATGGAGAAACACGTCCTCGTTGGAGAGCATGCTGGACAGCCTGACGGAGCCTGTATCGCTGAGTGCACACGCGTGTGAAGCGAAGGTGACGGCATCAATCAGGCGTCGATTCCTGACGTCCACCAGCAGCCCGTGAGCACAAAGGAAACCTGCACCGAGGAGGAGAAATGCCACGTCGGCGGTGACAAAACCCCAGCTGAACCGCTGTCCGTTAAAACACATGTCAGTGTGCCTCGTGCCGTACGTACGGATAGAGCTGCCGTTAGCAGCTTCCATGGGAGGGCCGTGAGCGCCCGACAGGGCGTCCACCCTCCATGCAGGTACGACACTCCTCTGCGCCCCAGTGTCGCATAGGAAACGCCGCCCCGAGATGGAGTCTCGCAGGAAAAGTAGCCTGTTGTCCTCCACGCCGACGCCCATGGCCACTAGTGAGCGCCGGCCTCGGCGTTTCCCGACGAGCTGAGATTGCACGGGGAGGTGCACTTTTTCGCCTTGGCCCCGAACTGTGCATGGTAAAAGCACAGGCCGGGCTCCTGTCTCCGACCGGGGGTTGCCGTGGCGACCACCATGGAGTCACCAGGTGGTGGCGTGTGGGGGTGGGCAGGGGTGAGCACGGACGCGCAGTGCTGCTGTTGGCTGGCCAGGAAGAACTTGTCAGCTTCTTCAGCTAGCTTGCAGCAATCGGTAATGCTGGTGTTAGCCAAAGCGGTCCGCACCTGAGCAGGCAGGTGTCGCAGAAACAGTTGGACAAAGAGGAAATCAGGTGTGTGCGCCGGTCCCAGCAGATTCAGCATTGTGTCCATGAGCTCGGATGGCTTGCTATCACCCAAGCCTTGCAGAGAGAGACGGTGGGCCCTCTCGGCGTCGGACAGTTCAAACATCTTCAAGAGGTGGTCTTTGAGCCCCTTGTATTTGTCTGCCGCCGGAGGATTTGTAAGGAGACTCACCACTCTAGTTGCAGTCCAACATCCGAGCGCCGATACCACGTGGTAGTATTTAGTAGCATCATCCGTTATTTTGCGGATAGCAAACTGCGCTTCCGCCTGGGCGGACCATGTCGTTGCCGATGACTCCCAGAACTCTGGCAGTTTGAGAGAAACCGCGGTGATTTCGTCAACCATGTTCGTTCGAAAGATTGTCTCTGATAACTACCAAGAGACAAACGTCGGGGTCACCAGTGTAGAGGAGCTCAAGCAGGAGTCGTGACAACGTTCTCTTTCGGCTACACAACGTGCACCATTTATTGCTTCCACCATTACAACAACAACCTAAGCCCCCCGCAGCGGAAGTGTATCACTGTAAACCCGAACTGAGAAAACAGCTGCTGTAAACCAATGTTCCTACTAGCTCAATAAGGGGAATTATGTATCCCCATAACCACTACAAGACCTTTATTCTGTCGACGTACTTTTATTTTGAAGTACTTCCTTTGTAATCAGGGAGTGTCATACCATCTTACCAGTACATTGTGTGTGCCGCAAAAGGTTATCCGCCATCCTTGATTCTTACGTCTTGATAAACGCAATGTTTTAAGTATTTCAGTTTATGTGGGCTATATTTACTACAGCATTACAAAGTCTATTCCATTCGTTTTTTCGTTTTAGCTGTAGTATGTTTAGCCTTGTTGGTTTGTGCTAGCTTGCTATGTGTTAGCATGTTCCCCTTTGCTAGCCGTATGTTACGTTATACCTATCTGTATATTGGCTAGTCTACAGCTCTTATTTCGTGCTCCGAGGCACTCTTATTTGTACCTTTGATATGTCTTATGTGTTCATTTTGTGTACTTTGTAGTACTTCCATTTTATAACTGCAGTGTTATACTGTGTTTGTATATTTCAGTTCACCTTTTGGCAAGTAAACATCATAAAATTCACCCCGCCTCCTGAAATGATTGATTACCGAAGAGTTTAGCTGACTGGATAGTTGGGTTATTGCTCAGATTCTCCGAGATCCATACGATGAAAAAACAGCATATCATCAAGCCGTAAGAAGGGAGCGGCAGCCTGCTACATCCATCCCACTCTACAGACCCCTTCCAATGAAAATGGAGCCGCTCTGGCAGAACGACAGAGGAGCGGACAAGAGAGATCAACAATGACCCCTCAGTGATCCTAATAATAACCAAAACAGAGCGGTCAGCCCAGGCACCCCTGACACCTCCACCAGGTTTCTTGCACGGAGCCAGTTGGTGACCTCAGGGTTGGCCAATTTCGATGACAAGCCAGAGAATTACTGGGCATGGAAGTCCACCTTCAATGGAGCCATCACAGGCCTGTGCCTGTCAGTGGGAGAAGAACTTGATCTTCCCATCAAATGGCTTGGCAAGGAGTCTTCAGAACAGGCACGGAGACTCAAAGCAGTCAACATCAGGCGCCCTCAGGTCGGATTGATGATGGCTTGGCAGAGACTGGAAGAATACTATGGCTCACTTGAGGCAATCGAAAGGGCTCTCTTCAATAAACTTGAAGACTTTCCGAAGGTGACGCACAAAGACCCGTACAAGCTCCGTGACCTGGGTGACCTGCTCCTAGAAGTGGAAGCCGCAAAGAGGGATGGCTACTTACCCGGTCTGTCTTACCTGGACACCTCCAGAGGAGTGGCTCGCATCATCAACAAACTTCCATACAATCTTCAGGATAAATGTGTTGTGCGTCGGAAAGGAACCAGTGCAGGGGCCAGGCAGGGTCAAGCCCGTAGGCACGTTTATTTATACTCAGTGAAGGGAAATTCGGGACGTGTATGGTGCAACCAGAGTCCTGGATGTGGGGTGTGTAAAAGACGATGTGTCTGTGTGCAGGGCGAGTGTGGTGCATGTGTGCAGGAATGTAAATGACTGGAGGGTGTTTGTGCGTGTGCATGCTGGTGATGCGCAAGTCCAGGAGTAGGGGTTCTGCGGGAGGCAGCGTGGGAGCACAAGGGAGAGGTCCGAGGAACACAAGGGACGCGAGGAAGACGGAGCCCGAGAAGCACCGAGGGTTCTGGGAGGACGGGGGAGAGAGACACACGGAATTAGACTCAGGAATCACAACGCAGGAATTGCAGGAGAAAAACACAGCCAAAGTGTCTAGTGATCTACTGGGTAACTACCGTACTAGATGGCACAATCTGGCACCGATTGCACGTCAGCGTCTTCTCTTATAGCTGGCTGCAGATTGGCTTCAGGTGCGCTGATTTCCGATGAGCCTCTGGTGCGTGGCTGCGCTCTCAACGAGCGCGCTGATTGAACCCTGCTGGTGGACTCAGGTGGAGACGCGCCTTGCGTCTGGACCACAACAAAATGGGAATCATTTGGATCTACGTGCAAGCAACAAAACAATGTGGCCTTCCCTCCATTCACTGTGTTTGCTGACTTTATCCGCAGGGAAGTCAGAGTAAAAAAGATCCCAGCTTCAACCTCCCACCATACCACACGGCACCTGAAAGGAATGAGAGGTCAGACAGACAAGGGAAGACAGCTATATCAGTACATAAGACGCAAGTGTCTCCTACAGAGAAAACTGAAGGTCAAAAGAAAGATATTGACCCTGGAAAACACCGCCCAATCCACAATAAGCTCCATCCACTGCGGAAATGTAGAGGCTTCAAGGAGAAGACTCTAGAAGAGTGAAAACAGTTCCTCAAAGACCATCACATATGTTTCCGATGCTGCTCCTCCACAACCCATCTTGCTAGAGACCACAACATAGAAGTGGACTGCACCTCAGTACTCCACCCGGGTCTGGCTCCCTGGAAGTCCAAGTCGTCTCCTCCCACTTCAGAGAACGGCGGGGAGGGAGAACAAGCAGACAACCAGGAAGTCACCTCCAACTGCACTGAAGTATGTGGAGAAGGAATGAGTCTTAGGGCATGTTCGAAGAGCTTCCTAGTCAACGTTTATCCTGAAGGATGCCGGGGGGGGGGGTCCAGAAGGATGTATGCCATCCTTGAAGAGCAGAGTAACCGTTCCTTGGCAACACCAGAGTTCTTCAGCATATTCAAGGTAACGAGTAGTCCATCATCATACACACTCAAAACATGTGCAGGACTCAAAGAGACAGCCGGCAGAAAGGCCTGGGGCTACACTGTGGAGTCGGCAGACGAGAAGGTCAGCTTCCCTCGCCCCACACTACTCGAATGTGATCAGGTCCCAAACAACCGGACGGAGATCCCACCCCTGGACCTGGACGCAGGCATACTGCTGTTGCTTGGCAGAGACATTCTGAGAGCACACAAAGTGAGGAGCCAGATAAATGGTCCTCATGACGCCCCATTCGCCCAAAGACTGGATCTTGGATGGCTCGTCATTGGCGATGTGTGCCTTGGAGGAGCACACAAGCCACCTCACGTCAGAACTTTCAAGTCCTCCATTCTGGAAAGTGGACGCCCCAGCTTTCTCAGCCCATTCAGCAGCCAGGTCCGGGAGAAAGAGACATTTTCCCACATCTACCCGGTGTCAGCTGCCCTAGACAGCACACGGAAGATGCTCGACGGAGAGAACCTGGGTCAGTCAGTCTTCCTTCACACAGCCAGCGACCACAAGCTTGCTCCTTCGATAGATGACCTGAGATTCCTGTAGATCATGGACAATGAGTATCGCCAAGATGAGTCTAAAAGCTGGGTCGCACCCCTACCCTTCCAGTCACCACGGAAACGACTGCCCAACAACAGGGAGTATGCCCGAAGCCGTCTCAACTCTCTTCGCCGTACTCTAGACAAGAAGCCACAGATGAAAGCCCACTATGTAGAGTTCATCGAGAAGATGCTTACCAACAAACATGCAGAGATCGCTCCACCCCTGCAGGAGGGCCAGGAGTGTTGGTATCTCCCATCATTTGGAGTCTACCACCCAAAGAAGCCAGACCAAATCCGTGTGGTTTTTGACTCCAGCACACCTTATGAGGGAGTCTCTCTCAACGACGTGCTCCTCAGGGGCCCCTATCTCAACAATAGCTCATGAGATTTCGGAAGGAACCTGTCCCCGTCACTGCTGACATTTAGTACATGTTCCACTGTTTCATAGTACATGAAGACCACAGGGACTTCCTCCGCTTCCTGTGGTTCTGCAACAATGACCCCGACAGCAACATTATGGACTACAGGATGCGCATCCATGTCTTCGGCAACAGCCCAACTCCTGCAGTCACCATATACGGCCTGAGGAGAGCAGCCAAGGAGGAAGAAGAGAACTTCGGTAGCAACGTGATAAAGTTCATCGAACCAGAGTTCTATGTAGACGATGCACTGAAGTCTTTCTCTACCGAAGCAGAAGCCGTCAGTGTCCTTGGATGTGCCCAAAGGATGCTTGCAGAGTCGAACCTCAGGCTGCATAAAATACCCTTCAACAGACTTGCTGTGATAGAAGCAATCCCTCTGGAAGATCGTGCTAAGGATATCAAGGACCTCAACCTTGTTACTGATGACCTTCCCCTTCAACGCAGTCTTGAATTGTCCTGGAACATTGCCTCAGACACGTTCACATTCCAGGCCATGGATGAGAAGAAGCCCTTCACCCGTAGAGGGGTGCTGTCTACGGTGAACAGCCTATATGACCCCCTTGGTCTCTTAGCCCCTGTCACAATACAAGGCAGGCTGCTCCTGAGGGACCTCTCCAAGCAAGCTGAGGACTGGAACTCACCCCTCCCCAGAAGCATGGAAGCAGAGTGGACAAAGTGGAGAGACTCACTAAAAGACCTACAGGAGCTACAGATACCCCACACTTATACGTCTTTCTCATCCTCTGGCACTGTATTCAAGGAGCTTTGTGTCTTCGCGGATGCCTCTACGAAGGCCATTACAGCAGTAGCTTACCTGAAAGCCACCACTGAAGAGGGACAGACCGAGGTTGGCTTCATCTTTGGAAAAGCCAAGCTGGCACCCCAACCAGACCTCTCAATTCCTAGACTGGAATTGTGCGCAGCAGTACTTGCAGTCAAGATTGCAGAGTCGATCGTCGAAGAGATGGACCTGGAGTTTCACCGCACCACATACTACTCAGACAGCAAGGCAGTCTTGGGGTACATTCATGTTCAAGAAAGGCGGTTCTATGTATACGTAAACAACAGAGTTCAGAGGATCCGGCAGTCCATCTCCAGACCAATGAAGGCATGTTCCGACTGACGACAACCCAGCTGACTATGGGTCTAGGTCTATCCCAGCAACTCTCCTAGGCAGCACGACATGGCTCTCTGGACCAGCCTTTCTTCGGAATCCATCTCCCCACTCTTTCGAACTCCAAGAGACATTCAACCTCGTCAACCCTGCCTCTGACTCCAATGTACACCCTTAGGTTGCTGTGAACCTTACCTCAGTCTCTCAAGACCTGTTGAACCCCAACCGCTTTGAGCGTTTCCCAAAATGGACCACTCTCATCCCCACAATCCCATGCTTGATCCATATTGCTCGCCTGCCCAAGACGGCAGCTGCCGTGGATGGCATATCTGTCAAAGAGGCCTCTCAGAGGAGGAGCTGGATAGAGCCAAGATCCTTGTGATGAAGAGCGTCCAACATGAGCTCTATGCTGAAGAACTGAATCCTCCAAACAAAGTCTTCCCTCTCGGAGTAGTCTGCTGAAGCTAAACCCTATCAACGACAACCATGGGCTCCTCAGAGTTGGAGGCCGTACAGCTCAGTCCAAGCTAGCAACTGAAGAAACGAGCCCCATCATCATCCCAGGTCATCATCAGCACGCGAACCTGCTCGTGCGACATCACCACAAGGCCGTAAAACACCAAGGGAGACACTTTACAGAAGGCGTCGTCAGAGCAGCAGGGCTCTGGTTGGTCGGAGCTAAAAGATGCATCAGCAGCCTTCTCTTCAAGTGCGTCACCTGCAAGAAGCTTCGCGGGAAGACAGAATACCAACAAATGGCAGATCTGCCTGCCGAGCATCTCCAAGTAGGATGTCTTCGGACCATGGGACGTTACCTTACGTCGTAACAGAGGAGGACACACCAACAGCAAAAGATGGGCTGTCGTGTTCTCATGCATGTGCACAAGAGCCGTGCACATCGAAGTAATAGAGACTATGAGTGCCAGCAGTTTCATTAATGCCCTGAGAAGGTTCTTTGCCATCAGAGGTCCAGCGAAACAAATACGCTCAGACCAAGGCACTAACTTCATCGGCGCCTACAGAGAACTCAAAGATGGATAAACCAAGCTCCAGCTCAGAGACTGTGGAGAAGTATCTCCAGGAGCACAACTGTACCTGGGTATTCAACCCACCCAACTCTTCTCACATGGGGGGCGCATGGGAGCGCATGATTGGAATCGCCCGTCGCATCCTCGACTGTATTCTCCTCCAAGGTGGATCATCGCGTCTCACACACGAAGTCCTGACTACCCTCATGGCTGAGGTTACTGCAGTCATGAATGCTAGACCCCTCGTCCCAGTGTCCTCAGACCCAGAGTCTCCTCTCATACTTACTCCAGCTATGTTCTTGACCCAGAAATCATGCGCAGGAGATCTTTTCTAGGAAGAATGGAAACGGGTTCAGAGTCTAGCAGACATCATTTGGAGCAGGTGACGAAAGGAATATCGCCACACACTTCAAAGCCATCGCAAGTGGCAGGACAAGCGGTCCAACCTCCAAGTAGGAGACATCATCCTAATGAAGAACAGTCAAGCCAAAAGAAACCAGTGGCCTATGGCTATGGTTGTAAAGACGCTTCCAAGTCAGGACGGGATGGTGAGAAAGTAGACATCAGAGTCGTCAAAGAAGACACCTAGAGAGTATTCTCCCACCCAGTCTCCGAAGTGGTCCTGTTGCTTTCTACAGAAGACTGATAAATAGTTTTGGGTTTATTTAAAAGACCCCAGGCGGGGAGTGTTCTGGAATCTGTTAGTCATTGTTTAAGTTGGGACCTTTATTCTGTCGACATACTTTTATTTTGAAGTACTTCCTTCGTAATAAGGAAGTGTTATACCATCTTACCAGTGAATTGTGTGTGCCGCAAAAGGTTAACCGCCATCCTTGATTCTTACATCTTGATACACGCAATGTTTGTAAGTATTTCAGTCTATGTGGCCTATATTTACTACAGCATTACAAAGTCTATACCATTCATTTTTTTTCGTTTTATCTGTAGTATGTTATGCCGTGTTGGTTTGTGCTAGCTTGCTATGTGTTAGCATGTTCCCCTTTGCTAGCCGTATGTTACGTTATACCTGTCTGTATATTGGCTAGTCTACAGCTCTTATTTCGTGCACTGAGGCACTCTTATTTGTACCTTTGATATGTCTTATGTGTTCATTTTGTGTACTTACTCTGTAGTACCTTCAACTTTATAACTGCAGTGTTATATTGTGTTTGTATATTTCAGTTTCACCTTTTGACAAGTAAACATCATAAACTTCACTCCGCCTCCTGAAATGATTGATTGCCGAAGAGTTTGCTGACTGGATAGTTGGGTTATTGCTCAGATCCTCCGAGACCAGTACACTAAGCAAAGCCTCCCTGCTGCTAAACAATAAGCAAAGCATCCCCACTGCTAAACACTAAGCAAAGCATCCCCACTGCTAAACACTAAGCAAAGCATCCTCACTGCTAAACACTAAGCAAAGCATCCCTGCTGCTTAACACTAAGCAAAGCATCCTCACTGCTAAACACTAAGCAAAGCATCCTCACTGCTAAACACTAAGCAAAGCATCCCCACTGCTAAACACTAAGCAAAGCATCCTCACTGCTAAAAAATAAGCAAAGCATCCCTGCTGCTTAACACTAAGCAAAGCATCCTCACTGCTAAACACTAAGCAAAGCATCCTCACTGCTAAACACTAAGCAAAGCATCCTCACTGCTAAACACTAAGCAAAGCATCTCTGCTGCTAAACACTAAGCAAAGCATCCCCACTGCTAAACACTAAGCAAAGCATCCTCACTGCTAAACACTAAGCAAAGCATCTCTGCTGCTAAACACTAAGCAAAGCATCCTCACTGCTAAACACTAAGCAAAGCATCCTCGCTGCTAAACACTAAGCAAAGCATCTCTGCTGCTAAACACTAAGCAAAGCATCCTCACTGCTAAACACTAAGCAAAGCATCTCTGCTGCTAAACACTAAGCAAAGCATCCTCACTGCTAAACACTAAGCAAAGCATCCTCACTGCTAAACACTAAGCAAAGGATCCTCACTGCTAAACACTAAGCAAAGCATCTCTGCTGCTAAACACTAAGCAAAGCATCCCCACTGCTAAACACTAAGCAAAGCATCCTCACTGCTAAACACTAATCAAAGCATCCCCACTGCTAAACACTAAGCAAAGCATCCTCACTGCTAAACACTAAGCAAAGCATCTCTGCTGCTAAACACTAAGCAAAGCATCCTCGCTGCTAAACACTAAGCAAAGCATCTCTGCTGCTAAACACTAAGCAAAGCATCCCCACTGCTAAACACTAAGCAAAGCATCTCTGCTGCTAAACACTAAGCAAAGCATCCCCACTGCTAAACACTAAGCAAAGCATCCTCACTGCTAAACACTAAGCAAAGCATCTCTGCTGCTAAACACTAAGCAAAGCATCTCTGCCGCTAAACACTAAGCAAAGCATCCTCACTGCTAAACACTAAGCAAAGCATATCTGCTGCTAAACACTAAGCAAAGCATCCTCACTGCTAAACACTAAGCAAAGCATCCTCACTGCTAAACACTAAGCAAAGCATCCTCGCTGCTAAACACTAAGCAAAGCATCCTCACTGCTAAACACTAAGCAAAGCATCCCCACTGCTAAACACTAAGCAAAGCATCCTCACTGCTAAACACTAAGCAAAGCATCTCTGCTGCTAAACACTAAGCAAAGCATCCCCACTGCTAAACACTAAGCAAAGCATCTCTGCTGCTAAACACTAAGCAAAGCATCCCCACTGCTAAACACTAAGCAAAGCATCCTCACTGCTAAACACTAAGCAAAGCATCTCTGCTGCTAAACACTAAGCAAAGCATCCTCACTGCTAAACACTAAGCAAAGCATCCTCGCTGCTAAACACTAAGCAAAGCATCTCTGCTGCTAAACACTAAGCAAAGCATCCCCACTGCTAAACACTAAGCAAAGCATCCTCACTGCTAAACACTAAGCAAAGCATCTCTGCTGCTAAACACTAAGCAAAGCATCCTCACTGCTAAACACTAAGCAAAGCATCCTCACTGCTAAACACTAAGCAAAGCATCCTCACTGCTAAACACTAAGCAAAGCATCTCTGCTGCTAAACACTAAGCAAAGCAGCCCCACTGCTAAACACTAAGCAAAGCATCCTCACTGCTAAACACTAAGCAAAGCATCCTCACTGCTAAACACTAAGCAAAGCATCTCTGCTGCTAAACACTAAGCAAAGCATCCTCACTGCTAAACACTAAGAAAAGCATCCTCACTGCTAAACACTAAGCAAAGCATCCTCACTGCTAAACACTAAGCAAAGCATCTCTGCTGCTAAACACTAAGCAAAGCATCTCTGCTGCTAAACACTAAGCAAAGCATCCTCACTGCTAAACACTAAAGAAAGCATCTCTGCTGCTAAACACTAAGCAAAGCATCCTCACTGCTAAACACTAAGCAAAGCATCCTCACTGCTAAACACTAAGCAAAGCATCCTCACTGCTAAACACTAAGCAAAGCATCCTCACTGCTAAACACTAAGCAAAGCATCCTCACTGCTAAACACTACGCAAAGCATCATCACTGCCAAACACTAAGCAAAGCATCTCTGCTGCTAAACACTAAGCAAAGCATCCTCACTGCTAAACACTAAGCAAAGCATCCTCACTGCTAAACACTAAGCAAAGCATCTCTGCTGCTAAACACTAAGCAAAGCATCCTCACTGCTAAATACTAAGCAAAGCATCCTCGCTGCTAAACACTAAGCAAAGCATCCTCACTTCTAAACACTAAGCAAAGCATCCTCACTGCTAAACACTAAGCAAAGCATCCTCACTGCTAAACACTAAGCAAAGCATCATCACTGCTAAACACTAAGCAAAGCATCTCTGCTGCTAAACACTAAGCAAAGCATCTCTGCTGCTAAACACTAAGCAAAGCATCCTCACTGCTAAACACTAAGCAACGCATCTCTGCTGCTAAACACTAAGCAAAGCATCTCTGCTGCTAAACACTAAGCAAAGCATCCTCACTGCTAAACACTAAGCAAAGCATCTCTGCTGCTAAACACTAAGCAAAGCATCCTCACTGCTAAACACTAAGCAAAGCATCCTCACTGCTAAACACTAAGCAAAGCATCCTCACTGCTAAACACTAAGCAAAGCATATCTGCTGCTAAACACTAAGCAAAGCATCCTCACTGCTAAACACTAAGCAAAGCATCCTCACTGCTAAACACTAAGCAAAGCATCTCTGCTGCTAAACACTAAGCAAAGCATCCTCACTGCTAAACACTAAGCAAAGCATCCTCGCTGCTAAACACTAAGCAAAGCATCTCTGCTGCTAAACACTAAGCAAAGCATCCTCACTGCTAAACACTAAGCAAAGCATCTCTGCTGCTAAACACTAAGCAAAGCATCCTCGCTGCTAAACACTAAGCAAAGCATCTCTGCTGCTAAACACTAAGCAAAGCATCCCCACTGCTAAACACTAAGCAAAGCATCTCTGCGTCTAAACACTAAGCAAAGCATCCTCGCTGCTAAACACTAAGCAAAGCATCTCTGCTGCTAAACACTAAGCAAAGCATCCTCACTGCTAAACACTAAGCAAAGCATCTCTGCTGCTAAACACTAAGCAAAGCATCCCCACTGCTAAACACTAAGCAAAGCATCCTCACTGCTAAACACTAAGCAAAGCATCCTCACTGCTAAAGACTAAGCAAAGCATCCCCACTGCTAAACACTAAGCAAAGCATCCTCACTGCTAAACACTAAGCAAAGCATCCTCACTGCTAAACACTAAGCAAAGCATCCTCGCTGCTAAACACTAAGCAAAGCATCCTCGCTGCTAAACACTAAGCAAAGCATCCTCGCTGCTAAACACTAAGCAAAGCATCCCCACTGCTAAACACTAAGCAAAGCATCCTCACTGCTAAACACTAAGCAAAGCATCCCCACTGCTAAACACTAAGCAAAGCATCCTCACTGCTAAACACTAAGCAAAGCATCCTCACTGCTAAACACTAAGCAAAGCATCCCCACTGCTAAATACTAAGCAAAGCATCCCCGCTGCTAAACACTAAGCAAAGCATCTCTGCTGCTAAACACTAAGCAAAGCATCCTCACTGCTAAACACTAAGCAAAGCATCCTCACTGCTAAACACTAAGCAAAGCATCCCCACTGCTAAATACTAAGCAAAGCATCCTCACTGCTAAACACTAAGCAAAGCATCTCTGCTGCTAAACACTAAGCAAAGCATCCTCACTGCTAAACACTAAGCAAAGCATCCCCACTGCTAAACACTAAGCAAAGCATCTCTGCTGCTAAACACTAAGCAAAGCATCCTCACTGCTAAACACTAAGCAAAGCATCCCCGCTGCTAAACACTAAGCAAAGCATCCCCGCTGCTAAACACTAAGCAAAGCATCCCCGCTGCTAAACACTAAGCAAAGCATCTCTGCTGCTAAACACTAAGCAAAGCATCTCTGCTGCTAAATACTAAGCAAAGCATCCCCACTGCTAAACACTAAGCAAAGCATCCTCACTGCTAAACACTAAGCAAAGCATCCTCACTGCTAAACACTAAGCAAAGCATCCTCACTGCTAAACACTAAGCAAAGCATCTCTGCTGCTAAATACTAAGCAAAGCATCTCTGCTGCTAAATACTAAGCAAAGCATCTCTGCTGCTAAACACTAAGCAAAGCATCCCCACTGCTAAACACTAAGCAAAGCATCTCTGCTGCTAAATACTAAGCAAAGCATCTCTGCTGCTAAACACTAAGCAAAGCATCCCCACTGCTAAACACTAAGCAAAGCATCTCTGCTGCTAAACACTAAGCAAAGCATCCTCACTGCTAAACACTAAGCAAAGCATCCTCACTGCTAAACACTAAGCAAAGCATCCTCACTGCTAAACACTAAGCAAAGCATCCCCACTGCTAAACACTAAGCAAAGCATCTCTGCTGCTAAATACTAAGCAAAGCATCTCTGCTGCTAAACACTAAGCAAAGCATCCTCACTGCTAAACACTAAGCAAAGCATCTCTGCTGCTAAACACTAAGCAAAGCATCCCCGCTGCTAAACACTAAGCAAAGCATCTCTGCTGCTAAACCCTAAGCAAAGCATCCCCACTGCTAAACACTAAGCAAAGCATCCCCACTGCTAAACACTAAGCAAAGCATCCCCACTGCTAAACACTAAGCAAAGCATCCTCACTGCTAAACACTAAGCAAAGCATCCCCACTGCTAAACACTAAGCAAAGCATCCTCACTGCTAAACACTAAGCAAAGCATCCTCACTGCTAAACACTAAGCAAAGCATCCCCACTGCTAAACACTAAGCAAAGCATCTCTGCTGCTAAACACTAAGCAAAGCATTACATTACCTTACATGACATTACAGTAATTTAGCCGACGCTTTTATCCAAAGCGACTTACAGTAAGTGCATCATTTAACGTAGGAGATCAGGAGAACTACTAGTCACCAGAGGTCATAAGTGCATCTAAACAAGCATCTAAGAGCAAAACCAGTGCTAAAGTAAAAGTTCAAGGAAGAGTTTTTTTTTAAATGAGTGAATACGATAAGTGCTAAGAACAAATAACAGGGTAGTAGTTCTTGAAGAGGTGAGTTTTCAACCTGCACCGAAAGATGGGCAGCAACTCCGCTGTCCTGACATCAGTGGGGAGTTCAGTCCACCACTGTGGGGCCAGGACACAACAGAGCCGGGACCGGGTCGATCGGCAGCAGGGGCCTCTGAGCGACGGGGCAACCAGGCGTCCCGGGCAGCAGAGCGAAGTGGTCGGGGGGGGGGCGGTGTAGGGCTTGACCATGGCCCGGAGATAGGAAGGAGCTGTTCCTTTCACTGCCCTTCCCTCCAAAGTGCAGTATTCTCCCTTCAGTGGGAATGTGTCAGACAGCAACTCCCTAGTGTTTCCAGGCTGTTCAGACAGACGGGTGTTGTTTCTTTTGCATTCAAGCATGTCCAAGTTCTTCAGCAGGGTTCCTAAATGAAGGCTGCAGCCCAATCAGCAATGGCTGTAAGGCAAGTTTGCAAGAGGGAGAATCAAGACAGCAGGTGAGACGGTGCAGACGTCACCTGACCATTATAGGCGGTTCCAAAGTAACAACTCATGTTACTGATGAGATGTGGTAAACCTGTCAGGTCTGACAGTAACACAACTCATGTTACTGATGAGATGTGGTAAACCTGTCAGGTCTGACAGTAACACAACTCATGTTACTGATGAGATGTGGTAAACCTGTCAGGTTTGACAGTAACACAACTCATGTTACTGATGAGATGTGGTAAACCTGTCAGGTCTGACAGTAACACACAACCAGTGATGGAGAGGATCAGAGTCATAGTGCAAGACAGGATGAGGAGTCAAGTTTTAATCGAACTTCCCCACAGAAATGTTTAACTGCCCCCTGAGACCAGGGATAATTCATTTTTAACTGCCCCCTGAGACCAGGGATAATTCATTTTTAACTGCCCCCTGAGACCAGGGATAATTCATTTTTGACTGCCCCCTGAGACCAGGGATAATTAAAGTTTGTGTAATTCAGATTTCATTAGATAACAAACAACAACAGAACAAAAAAGGTCACAGTAGAAAAACACGAGCGTTTGCTGTGGACACTGGGACACTGTTTGCTGTGGACACTGGGACACTGTTTGCTGTGGACACTGGGACACTGTTTGCTTTGGACACTGGGATGCTCTTTGTTGTGGACACTGGGACGCTATTTGTAGTGGACACTGGGACACTGTTTGTGGTGGATACTGGGACGCTGTTTGTGGTGGACACTGGGACACTGTTTGTGGTGGATACTGGGACGCTGTTTGTGGTGGATACTGGGATGCTGTTTGTTGTGGACGCTGGGACACTGTTTGTTGTGGACACTGGGACACTGTTTGTTGTGGACACTGGGACACTGTTTGCTTTGGACACTGGGATGCTGTTTGTTGTGGACACTGGGACACTGTTTGTGGTGGACACTGGGACGCTGTTTGCTGTGGACACTGGGACGCTGTTTGCTGTGGACACTGGGACGCTGTTTGTTGTGGACACTGGGACGCTGATTGTTGTGGACGCTGTTTGTTGTGGACACTGGGACGCTGATTGTTGTGGACACTGGGACACTGTTTGCTTTGGACACTGGGATGCTGTTTGTTGTGGACACTGGGACACTGTTTGTGGTGGATACTGGGACGCTGTTTATGGTGGACACTGGGACGCTGTTTGTCTTTCCTTGCTATAAAATAGTCACAGCTTTGGAAGAAAGACAAACGATAATCAAATACAAAAAAGTACTGAAAACATCTTCAACAGGTTCAGATTTAGAAAGTTCTAGAGACACTAACAGAATTTGAAAATGTGACACAAAGGCAGCAAAGATTTGTGGGGCTGAAAGAAAGATTGTTTTCCTTCTTGATTTATCTGTTGATGATTTGTTCAGTTAATTGTTTAATTTAGTCTTTAAAATGTCCGGAAACTGTCAACAATGCACAAGGTGACAAGGTGAGCCAGCTGAAGGCATGTTACACAGTCACATGTGTGCAGATGATCAGGACGGTACCACCTCTGCCTCTCCCCCCCCCCCCAAACTTTTTCTCCCTGATTGTACTTGGCCAATTACCCCTCTCTTCCAAGCCGCCACGGTCGCTGCTCCACCCCCTCTACCCGTCCGGGGAGGGCTGCAGTCTACCACATGCCTCCTCCGATACATGTGGCATCACCAGCCCCTTCTTTTCACCTGACAAGTGAGGAGTTTCACCAGGGGGACGTAGCGCGTGGGAGGATCACGCTGTTCCTCCCAGCCTGGGTATCTCTGAACAGGTGACTGTGGCTCAGGGGGCTTAGGGGCTAAGGGCTTTGGGATTTGTTCAGGGTGGATTTCGGTCCAGTCCATGCCTTTCAAACCACATTGCTGAAAGTGGTGATTTTCAGCCACTGGGAGGATCTTGAAGTGGGATGAGTTTCTGGTGATGACATGGTCATTGTGTTTGGCTGTCACCATGGGGCCTTTGATGGCGATGACCCTGTATGGGCGGGGATTGTAAGCAGGCATAGCTTCCCCTCCTTCTTTTGATGACACAGGGCCCTGTCACCTACTTTCACAGCCAAAGGAGCAGCATGGCGCATGGTGTCAGCATTGTGTTTCATCCTGTTCTTTGCCACTGCATCTGCTTGTTGTAACTTTGCACCAGCCTGAGACTGGAAGGGAAGAGGAGATTCAGGCAGCTTGATTCTGAGGGGCCTACCGAACAGCACATCTGCAGGCGCCATTCCAGTTGAGCAGTGAGGCGTGGCACAGTAGTTGTGGAGAAATGTGTACAGAGTCTGTTTCCATGGGCAACCTTCACAGGCGACGTGGGCAGCATGTATGGTCTTTTCAAGGGTACGCATGAAGCTTTCAGCCTCAGCATTGGCCTTAGGCACATCGGAGTTATCTTCCTATGCCTGAAACCCAAGTATGTAGCCAAGTCTGCATATTCCAAGCTCTGGAAGGGTGGGCCGTTGTCAGTTTTGACCTCCAGTGGAATTCCCAGTGTAGAGAATATTTTGTCAAGTTTAGGGATCGTGGCTCTGGCTGACGTGGACTGCAACTCTCTACCTCTGGATACCTGGTGTATTCATCTATGACCACCAAAAGGTAATCACCAGAAGGGAATGGACCACAGAAGTCCACACCAACTTTTTCCCCATTTTGACGGTGGTAGCGCAGACATGCGGAGAGGTTCTTGCATGTGATTAGGCACAACAGCCTGGCATGGGATGCAGCCAACGATCATGGTTTCTACTTGTCTGTCAATGCTAGGGAACCAGACTTTCTTTCTGATCAACTTCTTAGTTTTGATCACCCCCTGATGACCTTTGTGTGCCAGTGACAAGGCCCTGATTTGTAACGAATGAGGGACAACAATCCTCATGCCTCGTAGCACAGTGTCATCCATAGCAGTCACAATTAGTTCATCTTTGATTTTCTTGAATGACATGAGAGCAGCAAAATCCACTCCGTCAGCAACATCTTGCTTTTCGGACAGTGACTCCCATGAGCCTTCTTTGATGAGTCGAATGACTTTGCACACAGTGCGGTCAGTTTTGGTCGCCTCTTGAATTTCACTCGGTTTCCTTGCCTTAGGGACAGCATTTGCTGTAACAAAGTTGACATACTCTTCCGCTTGTCTTTCATTGTCTGAAATGTGATGAGAGATATGTGGTACTCATGCAGGGTGGCGTGACATATAGTCTGCCGGGTTGTCCTTACCAGACTTGTAGCAGACTGTGCAGTTGTAAGGCTGCAGACATAGACTCCAGCGTTCTATACGAGCAGGTGGCTTGGATTTGGGGTTGTGGAAAATCCATTCCAACGGTTTGTGATCACTGATAAGTGTAAAGGGTGCTCTGTAAAGGTATATGTGAAAATGTTCACAGCCCCACACAATCGCAAGTGCTTCCCGTTCTGTTTGTGAGTATTTTTGTTCAATGGGGGACAGCGCTCTACTTGCACAGCTTATCACTCTAGCTGGTTTATTTGGGCCATTCCTTTGTGCCAACACAGCCCCAAGACCTACTGGACTTGCGTCGACTACCAGTTCAGTTAGTCTGTGTGGGTCAAAGCAGGTCATCACAACATCACTTGTTAGACTTCGTTTTGTTAGGGTTTGTGGAAGACCCCCAAAGCGCACGACACCAGGCAGAGAAAGAGTTAGCCGAAAACCGGCGTAGTTTAACAATAGTTCAGACGAAGGTCAACACAGGAGGGCAAGGAGCAACTTGCGGGTTATGGTTTTGCATAATGTCACCACTTTGGCCCCTAGAGGCAGCTCCTGCTCCTGTTCACTTAGGGCAACATTGAAAAATGTGGATGCCCTTTGATGCCCCAGAACAATTTAAAGCCCCGCGTGTTTGGCTTGTTGGCAATATATTGATGGAGACTGTCAGCCCTTGTGCCTTTATATGCCACCATGACCTCATCCACACTGTGCTTGTTAGTGGATGGGATCAGGAGACACTGCTCACGAAGCATCTCCAAAAGGGGGTGGACACTGTAGAATCGGTCTGGACTGTCATTGCACTGCTGATTATCACTGAAGTGAATGAACCGGCGTAACAGCTTGAATGTGTTCTTCGGCATGATATCAGCTATCACGTCGAAACGTGACTCATGGTGCCAGTAGTCATCTATGGCTGGGAAGTTGAAAATACCCATGAAGAGTAGCATTGCCAGGAAATCTTCGATCTCTTCAGGGCTAGTCTTGATTGGAGGATTTTCTGGTATAAGTGCCAGAAAATGTTTTAGTGTCCATCTGTTATTTGTAAGCGCGTGCGCCCAGAGGCATGAGAGAGCTGATATGCTGTAGCACGGGGACGCGCTTCCCGCAGGAGGGGGGGGGTAGGTAGTGTAAAGACCACGGAGGACTAGACTTGGATGCTTTAGTCGACTGGTTAGCGTTGTCGCCCGTTGTGCAGGAGACCCGGGTTCGCGTCCCGGCTGCGGCGGTTGCTGGCTGCCCCCCGAATTGGCCACAATACTGAGCACAGACCGTAGTCAAGGCCAGCCGCCACGTGCAAGCGTAATACCGTTCGTCTCCCCCTCCTCCCCCCTCCCCCCACTGTCGTCCGCGAGCAGCAGACGTCGTTAGACTCAGCTCAGCAGGCGTCTTCTGTGGTTTGTTCAGTGACATGAAACTAAAACCAACCGTGTGAAATGTGACTGACGACAGAACGAGAGGTATGGCAGTACTCCATCTCTCCGTCTGTCCATCTCTCTGTCTCTCCGTCTCTCCGTCTGTCCATCTCTCCGTCTGTCCATCTCTCCGTCTGTCCATCTCTCTGTCTCTCCGTCTCTCCATCTCTCCGTCTCCATCTCTCCGTCTCTCCATCTCTCCGTCGCCATCTCTCCGTCTCTCCATCTCTCCGTCTGTCCGTCTGTCCGTCTGTCCATCTCTCCGTCTGTCCATCTCTCTGTCTCTCCGTCTCTCCATCTCTCCGTCGCCATCTCTCCGTCGCCATCTCTCCGTCTCGCCATCTCTCCGTCTCTCCATCTCTCCGTCTGTCCGTCTCTCGGTCTCTCCATCTCTCCGTCTCTCCGTCTGTCCATCTCTCCGTCTCTCCATCTCTCCGTCTCCATCTCTCCGTCTCTCCGTCTGTCCATCTCTCCGTCTCTCCATCTCTCCGTCTCCATCTCTCCATCTCTCTGTCTCTCCATCTCTCCATCTCTCCGTCTCCATCTCTCCGTCTCTCCGTCTCCGTCTCTCCGTCTCTCCATCTCTCCGTCTCTCCGTCTCTCCATCTCTCGGTCTCTCCATCTCTCGGTCTCTCCGTCTCTCCATCTCTCCGTCTCCGTCTCTCCATCTCTCCGTCTCCCCGTCTCTCCGTCTGTCCATCTCTCCGTCTCTCTCAGGGCAGACGACACGCGTGGACACGAGAATCAGAGTATGGTTTCAGGTGGAGTAAGGAGAAAGGGTACCACGCGTCCTGGGCCCGGGGGTGGGGGGACACGCGGGGGTGATAAACCAGGCCGGGTGTTATTCACCGACTCGTGGACGTGGACGTTAGCGCGTGTGTAAGAGTAACATAGTAGCATGCCGCCTGGTGGTTACACAGAGAGCAGCGGGGAGCGAGAACCCCAACCCACGTGGCAGTGTTCATGATCTAGGCACGCGCAACATCCGCCTTGCCGGTCTGAGCCCGATCAGGACTGATGAACTAAACGCATAAGAACCGAACCGCCTGAGAACAGAATCGAACATGGAGGTTAATCGTTTCTTGGCCATCGTTTTCCCCCCAATCATAATTAGGGGATTACGATTACTAATAAAGACGTGAAAAGGAACTAAGTAGCGAGATGTGTTTGTTTCCGCCGGACCGCATTTAACGTAACGCAAAACCGTCACGACCCGTAGACGTACCGGATGACGTCAGTGTGATGTTGTTTACTAGTTCGACACTTTTCTAGTGTTCCGTCATGTTTCTTGTTTGTTTTTTTGTTTTTTTTTACTAATTTGATAATTTTCTAGTGTTCCGTCATGTTCGGGCAGGATTTCACCTCCGACTACGTCTGCGTCACTCCGCACAAAGACGACTGCGTTTACACCCGCTGCTACTGGTAGCCTGCACCCACACCCGCACCCACCACCCTAACCCGCACCCACACCCGCACCCACCACCCTAACCCGCACCCGCACCCACCACCCTAACCCGCACCCACCACCCTAACCCGCACCCGCATGCCTGTTTACACGCAGCCACACGGTTCCTCACTTTACTCTTTTACCTGCTGCAGGACACGTCAGTCTAACATTAATCTGCTGCAGGACACGTCAGTCTAACATTAATCTGCTGCAGGACACGTCAGTCTAACATTAATCTGCTGCAGGACACGTCAGTCTAACATTAATCTGCTGCAGGACACGTCAGTCTAACATTAATCTGCTGCAGGACACGTATGCTGCAGGACACGTCAGTCTAACATTAATATGCTGCAGGACACGTCAGTCTAACATTAATCTGCTGCAGGACACGTCAGTCTAACATTAATCTGCTGCAGGACACGTCAGTCTAACATTAATCTGCTGCAGGACACGTCAGTCTAACATTAATCTGCTGCAGGACACGTCAGTCTAACATTAATCTGCTGCAGGACACGTATGCTGCAGGACACGTCAGTCTAACATTAATATGCTGCAGGACACGTCAGTCTAACATTAATCTGCTGCAGGACACGTCAGTCTAACATTAATCTGCTGCAGGACACGTCAGTCTAACATTAATCTGCTGCAGGACACGTCAGTCTAACATTAATCTGCTGCAGGACACGTCAGTCTAACATTAATCTGCTGCAGGACACGTCAGTCTAACATTAATCTGCTGCAGGACACGTCAGTCTAACATTAATCTGCTGCAGGACACGTCAGTCTAACATTAATCTGCTGCAGGACACGTCAGTCTAACATTAATCTGCTGCAGGACACGTCAGTCTAACATTAATCTGCTGCAGGACACGTCAGTCTAACATTAATCTGCTGCAGGACACGTCAGTCTAACGTTTGCTGTTCTTCTTTAGCGAAGAAAACGTGTGGAAACTGTGTGAGTTCATCAGTGCACAGAAACAAGTACCGGCCGGAGAAGTTCATGTGGTTTTCATATCCAACGAGAGAAGAATGGTGAGCTATGTCATAGCTGTACAGCAGTGCTAAATATGTAAATATAATGTATGTAATGTAAATACATAATGTATGTAAACATTATTACATTTCTTTTGTTTGTGTCCCCAACAGATTCCTCTCTGGAAACAGAAGTCCGGACAAGAGGATGAACCAGTGATCTGGGTTGGTAGTGTTGTGACAATAATAATAATAGTCACAACAATAACAATGTTTTTTGTAGCTCTTTAAAAAAATTACATACAAAGTGCTTTACAGCTAAGTGATGCAAATTGAACAATCATATTTTTAATCTTATTTTTGCTCTCATGTATTGGAAACTTCTTTTATTGCACTTGTTTTGATGCATGCTCAGTAGTCCAGGTAAGAGACTCACAGAAAGCTGATTCGTTGGTTTCAGTCGTTATGCATCTGTATTGTTTATAAGGGCGAGGTACCTGCAGTCACTGTATTGTTTATAAGGGTGGGGTACCTGCAGTCACTGTATTGTTTATAAGGGTGGGGGTACCTGCAGTCACTGTTCTGTTTATAAGGGTGGGGACACCTGCAGTCACTGTATTGTTTATAAGGGTGGGGACACCTGCAGTCACTGTATTGTTTATAAGGGTGGGGAAACCTGCAGTCACTGTATTGTTTATAAGGGTGGGGACACCTGCAGTCACTGTATTGTTTATTAGGGTGGGGGTACCTGCAGTCACTGTATTGTTTATAAGGGTGGGGACACCTGCAGTCACTGTATTGTTTATAAGGGTGGGGACACCTGCAGTCACTGTATTGTTTATAAGGGTGGGGACACCTGCAGTCACTGTATTGTTTATAAGGGTGGGGACACCTGCAGTCACTGTATTGTTTATAAGGGTGGGGACACCTGCAGTCACTGTATTGTTTATTAGGGTGGGGGTACCTGCAGTCACTGTATTGTTTATAAGGGTGGGGACACCTGCAGTCACTGTATTGTTTATAAGGGTGGGGACATCTGCAGTCACTGTATTGTTTATAAGGGTGGGGACACCTGCAGTCACTGTATTGTTTATAAGGGTGGGGACACCTGCAGTCACTGTATTGTTTATAAGGGTGGGACACCTGCAGTCACTGTATTGTTTATAAGGGTGGGGACACCTGCAGTCACTGTATTGTTTATAAGGGTGGGGACACCTGTAGTCACTGTATTGTTTATAAGGGTGGGGTACCTGCAGTCACTGTATTGTTTATAAGGGTGGGACACCTGCAGTCACTGTATTGTTTATAAGGGTGGGGACACCTGCAGTCACTGTATTGTTTATAAGGGTGGGGACACCTGCAGTCACTGTATTGTTTATAAGGGTGGGGACACCTGCAGTCACTGTATTGTTTATAAGGGTGGGGACACCTGTAATCACTGTATTGTTTATAAGGGTGGGGACACCTGCAGTCACTGTATTGTTTATAAGGGTGGGGACACCTGCAGTCACTGTATTGTTTATAAGGGTGGGACACCTGCAGTCACTGTATTGTTTATAAGGGTGGGGACACCTGCAGTCACTGTATTGTTTATAAGGGTGGGGACACCTGCAGTCACTGTATTGTTTATAAGGGTGGGGACACCTGCAGTCACTGTATTGTTTATAAGGGTGGGGACACCTGCAGTCACTATATTGTTTATAAGGGTGGGGACACCTGCAGTCACTGTATTGTTTATAAGGGTGGGGACACCTGCAGTCACTGTATTGTTTATAAGGGTGGGGACACCTGCAGTCAGGTGAGACTGAAGACGTCACTTAGATGATGATGAAACGTATCTGTCAATCAGCGTTGTGCCCACAGGAAGTGATTCAACTTTCTGTGGTTTACTGCACTTGTTCCTTGCAGTTGTTGTTAATGAACATTTTGTTTTTTGATCTGTGCTACTACTACTTATGTCCAGGACACTCCTGCAAAAAATATTTTGAATCTCGGTGGTACTTTTCTGGTTGAATAAAGGTTAAATAATATCACCATATATGCTGTGATGGTCTTGCACTAGAGGGTTGTTACTGACAATGAGGTTTTTTTAAATATGCCAGTGTGACGTGTCAGTCGTTGCTGGTTCTGTCCTCCGTCTCCTTTCAGCTCCTGTTTGTTTTTACCTTCATGTTAGTCTGAGGTGGAGCTGAGACAGCCATGTTGACTCCTGCTGGTTTTTTCTTCCTCAATGTGGGTTTGTTTTGTCTGTGTTTACTCCAGGATTATCATGTGATCTTGCTCCACGTTAGCGTGCGGTGGGGGCAGAGTTTCATTTATGACTTGGACTCCACACTGCCGTTCCCCTGCGACCTCCAGCTGTACGCCGCCCAGGCGTTCCGCTCTGACCAGCAAATCAAGTCCAACTTCCACAGGTAGGATACGTTGCGACCCCCTGCCTTGACAACAACGTCATTCAACTACAATTACTGCTGCTTCGATTGATACTGGTAGTACTACTACTACTACTATAAATAACAGTGATACATTTTTTTTCTGGACACCCAAGCTCACTTTCCATCTGAATGAAAGAGAGACAGGCGTGTCCATCATTGATATAAACACACAGATAAACAGAAAGGAACAGTCATAAAAACAGAGCAGCGATAAAATGAAGTAAAAGGATGTGTCAGAATCAGAGATGAGCATCAGAGAAGCAGGAAGTGTTGGGAATAAATATCTGGTCGTTGATAAGCGAGTCTTTACAACGACCAGACTGGAACTCTCATTCGCTCTCTGACAGGAAGCTGCGTGTGGTGTCATCTGAGGACTTCCTGAAGACGTTTGCATCGGACCGCTCCCACATGAAGGACACTGAGGGAGCCTGGCGCATGCCCCCCCCTCCATACCTTCCAATTCACACTGCAGGTACCTCCTCCGTCTTCCCACCAGAACCTCTCTGCACATCCTGCACACCGGGGCCTCCTGTCTGCTCTTCCACACACCAGAAATCAAATGAAAGGAAGGTTCAGATAGAGTCGCAGGTTCACACCCTCCTTCTTTTGCATTTACCAGCTGCAGCTTGGATTACAACGCTGGAGAGTCCACCACTCACTCCTTGGAGGAGTAAGTGGAAGGAGAGCGGTAGAATTAAAGTTGACATTTTTCGGGGCAGTGGCGTCAGTCAGGAACAAACCATCGTTCCTGTTGTTGAGTTGATTAAAATTGCTTTGGAAATATTTTATCCAGAGAGTATAGCTAGCTACAATGCTTCATCACCAGCATGACCGACAGAATTACAAGCTCCATGATTGGCTGTTTCTTTAACACAATGCACACTGGGACTTGTAGTTGACTGGTCTGTATGGACACAGTCTTGTACCACTGAAGTTTATTCAAGAAACCAGATTGTTTTCGGTGAGCTTCTAACTGTTCATCGTGATGATTCAGCCTGGACAGATCTGTGACCATCCAATGCTTAGAAAAAGGCTCCAAGGGCCAGTCACATGACGTTGTCCTCAGGAAGAAGAATGGGTTTTTTCTGCAGGGAAGCAAGGCCCCCTGATGTAACACCACACACTTCTCCACCCTAGAAGCAGAATACACAAGGCTCTGTGAAACAAACGCCAGCTTCGCCTGTCCTCTTCTAGGCCTCCCCCCCCTTTTTTTTCTCCCCAGCTGTACTTGGCCAATCACCCTGCTTTCTGAGCCATGCCGGTCTCTGCTCCACCCCCTCTGCTGATCCAGGGAGGCTGCAGACTACCACATGTCTCCTCCCATACCTGTGGAGGTGCCAGCCATTTCTTTTCACCTGACAGTGAGGAGTTTCACCAGGGGGACGTAGCACGTGGGAGGATCACGCTATTCCCCCCAGTCCCCCCCCCCAAACAAGCGCCCTGACCGACCAGAGGAGGCGCTAGTGCAGCAACCAGGACACATACCCACATCCGGCTTCCCACCCGCAGACACGGCCAACTGTGTCTGTAGGGACGCCTGACCAAGCCGGAGGTAACATGGGGATTCAAACCGGAGATCTCCATGTTGGTAGGCAACAGAATAGACCGCTACGCCACCCGGACACCCCTAGACGTTTCTTAAGTGTGGACTGTGTGTGCATTTTAGAGAATATTTGTCTTTTAGCTACACACTGAAAACACACACACACACACACACACACACACACACACACACACACACCATCAGATGCAGAAGCAACATTTCATCAGCCATCCTCCCTACATGTGTGTGTGTGTGTGTGTGTGTGTGTGTGTGTGTGTGTGTGTGTTTCCTTAGAGTCGGTAATGAACCTAGATGACTTCATCAGCATGGAGCCAGCCATGGGACCAGGACGAGTCTACTCCCTGTCAGAGTTTGTCACTCAGTTTGGAAGACAAAGGTCACATGACTCACCAGCAGCAGTCTGACCCAAACCTTCCATCTTCATCTGCCGAGACCCGTTTGGCTGATGAAGCGGGAGTGGACCGGAATGGGAAATGACTTGATATTAAAGGGAATGGGACCCTGTCCGCTGTTACTGATCCGTTGAAAAGAAACGTCTGCTGGTTTATTTTATTATATGTAAAAGGCAAGCAGGCAGTCCACCTGGAATGATGTGTATTTATTTTGAACCATGACATTCAGAGACCTCTGTTACTGCTGGTATACTGGTGATGTTCAGTGGTCCCCAGAGACCTCTGTTACTGCTGGTATACCCATGATGTTCAGTGGTCCTCAGAGACCTCTGTTACTGCTGGTATACCCATGATGTTCAGTGGTCCCCAGAGACCTCTGTTACTGCTGGTATACCCATGATGTTCAGTGGTCCTCAGAGACCTCTGTTACTGCTGGTATACTGGTGATGTTCAGTGGTCCCCAGAGACCTCTGTTACTGCTGGTATACCCATGATGTTCAGTGGTCCTCAGAGACCTCTGTTACTGCTGGTATACCCATGATGTTCAGTGGTCCTCAGAGACCTCTGTTACTGCTGGTATACCCATGATGTTCAGTGGTCCTCAGAGACCTCTGTTACTGCTGGTATACCCATGATGTTCAGTGGTCCTCAGAGACCTCTGTTACTGCTGGTATACTGGTGATGTTCAGTGGTCCTCAGAGACCTCTGTTACTGCTGGTATACTGGTTATGTTCAGTGGTCCCCAGAGACCTCTGTTACTGCTGGTATACCCATGATGTTCAGTGGTCCTCAGAGACCTCTGTTACTGCTGGTATACTGGTGATGTTCAGTGGTCCCCAGAGACCTCTGTTACTGCTGGTATACTGGTGATGTTCAGTGGTCCTCAGAGACCTCTGTTACTGCTGGTATACCCATGATGTTCAGTGGTCCCCAGAGACCTCTGTTACTGCTGGTATACTGGTGATGTTCAGTGGTCCTCAGAGACCTCTGTTACTGCTGGTATACTGGTGATGTTCAGTGGTCCTCAGAGACCTCTGTTACTGCTGGTATACCCATGATGTTCAGTGGTCCTCAGAGACCTCTGTTACTGCTGGTATACTGGTGATGTTCAGTGGTCCCCAGAGACCTCTGTTACTGCTGGTATACCCATGATGTTCAGTGGTCCCCAGAGACCTCTGTTACTGCTGGTATACTGGTGATGTTCAGTGGTCCTCAGAGACCTCTGTTACTGCTGGTATACTGGTGATGTTCAGTGGTCCCCAGAGACCTCTGTTACTGCTGGTATACCCATGATGTTCAGTGGTCCCCAGAGACCTCTGTTACTGCTGGTATACCCATGATGTTCAGTGGTCCCCAGAGACCTCTGTTACTGCTGGTATACTGGTGATGTTCAGTGGTCCTCAGAGACCTCTGTTACTGCTGGTATACTGGTGATGTTCAGTGGTCCTCAGAGACCTCTGTTACTGCTGGTATACTGGTGATGTTCAGTGGTCCCCAGAGACCTCTGTTACTGCTGGTATACTGGTGATGTTCAGTGGTCCCCAGAGACCTCTGTTACTGCTGGTATACTGGTGATGTTCAGTGGTCCTCAGAGACCTCTGTTACTGCTGGTATACTGGTGATGTTCAGTGGTCCCCAGAGACCTCTGTTACTGCTGGTATACTGGTGATGTTCAGTGGTCCCCAGAGACCTCTGTTACTGCTGGTATACTGGTGATGTTCAGTGGTCCTCAGAGACCTCTGTTACTGCTGGTATACCCATGATGTTCAGTGGTCCCCAGAGACCTCTGTTACTGCTGGTATACTGGTGATGTTCAGTGGTCCCCAGAGACCTCTGTTACTGCTGGTATACTGGTGATGTTCAGTGGTCCCCAGAGACCTCTGTTACTGCTGGTATACTGGTGATGTTCAGTGGTCCCCAGAGACCTCTGTTACTGCTGGTATACTGGTGATGTTCAGTGGTCCCCAGAGACCTCTGTTACTGCTGGTATACTGGTGATGTTCAGTGGTCCTCAGAGACCACTGTTACTGCTGGTATACCCATGATGTTCAGTGGTCCTCAGAGACCTCTGTTACTGCTGGTATACTGGTGATGTTCAGTGGTCCTCAGAGACCTCTGTTACTGCTGGTATACCCATGATGTTCAGTGGTCCTCAGAGACCTCTGTTACTGCTGGTATACTGGTGATGTTCAGTGGTCCTCAGAGACCTCTGTTACTGCTGGTATACCCATGATGTTCAGTGGTCCCCAGAGACCTCTGTTACTGCTGGTATACCCATGATGTTCAGTGGTCCTCAGAGACCTCTGTTACTGCTGGTATACCGGTGATGTTCAGTGGTCCTCAGAGACCTCTGTTACTGCTGGTATACCCATGATGTTCAGTGGTCCTCAGAGACCTCTGTTACTGCTGGTATACTGGTGATGTTCAGTGGTCCCCAGAGACCTCTGTTACTGCTGGTATACTGGTGATGTTCAGTGGTCCTCAGAGACCTCTGTTACTGCTGGTATACCCATGATGTTCAGTGGTCCTCAGAGACCTCTGTTACTGCTGGTATACCCATTATGTTCAGTGGTCCCCAGAGACCTCTGTTACTGCTGGTATACCCATGATGTTCAGTGGTCCCCAGAGACCACTGTTACTGCTGGTATACCGGTGATGTTCAGTGGTCCCCAGAGACCACTGTTACTGCTGGTATACCCATGATGTTCAGTGGTCCCCAGAGACCACTGTTACTGCTGGTATACCCATGATGTTCAGTGGTCCCCAGAGACCACTGTTACTGCTGGTATACTGGTGATGTTCAGTGGTCCTCAGAGACCTCTGTTACTGCTGGTGTACCCATGATGTTCAGTGGTCCTCAGAGACCTCTGTTACTGCTGGTATACCCATGATGTTCAGTGGTCCTCAGAGACCTCTGTTACTGCTGGTATACTGGTGATGTTCAGTGGTCCTCAGAGACCTCTGTTACTGCTGGTATACTGGTGATGTTCAGTGGTCCCCAGAGACCTCTGTTACTGCTGGTATACTGGTGATGTTCAGTGGTCCTCAGAGACCTCTGTTACTGCTGGTATACCCATGATGTTCAGTGGTCCTCAGAGACCCCTGTTACTGCTGGTATACTGGTGATGTTCAGTGGTCCTCAGAGACCCCTGTTACTGCTGGTATACTGGTGATGTTCAGTGGTCCTCAGAGACCTCTGTTACTGCTGGTATACTGGTGATGTTCAGTGGTCCTCAGAGACCTCTGTTACTGCTGGTATACCCATGATGTTCAGTGGTCCTCAGAGACCTCTGTTACTGCTGGTATACCCATGATGTTCAGTGGTCCTCAGAGACCTCTGTTACTGCTGGTATACCCATGATGTTCAGTGGTCCTCAGAGACCTCTGTTACTGCTGGTATACTGGTGATGTTCAGTGGTCCTCAGAGACCTCTGTTACTGCTGGTATACTGGTGATGTTCAGTGGTCCCCAGAGACCTCTGTTACTGCTGGTATACTGGTGATGTTCAGTGGTCCTCAGAGACCTCTGTTACTGCTGGTATACTGGTGATGTTCAGTGGTCCCCAGAGACCTCTGTTACTGCTGGTATACTGGTGATGTTCAGTGGTCCCCAGAGACCTCTGTTACTGCTGGTATACTGGTGATGTTCAGTGGTCCCCAGAGACCTCTGTTACTGCTGGTATACTGGTGATGTTCAGTGGTCCCCAGAGACCTCTGTTACTGCTGGTATACTGGTGATGTTCAGTGGTCCTCAGAGACCTCTGTTACTGCTGGTATACTGGTGATGTTCGGTGGTCCCCAGAGACCTCTGTTACTGCTGGTATACTGGTGATGTTCAGTGGTCCCCAGAGACCTCTGTTACTGCTGGTATACTGGTGATGTTCAGTGGTCCTCAGAGACCTCTGTTACTGCTGGTATACCCATGATGTTCAGTGGTCCTCAGAGACCTCTGTTACTGCTGGTATACCCATTATGTTCAGTGGTCCTCAGAGACCTCTGTTACTGCTGGTATACTGGTGATGTTCAGTGGTCCTCAGAGACCTCTGTTACTGCTGGTATACTGGTGATGTTCAGTGGTCCTCAGAGACCCCTGTTACTGCTGGTATACTGGTGATGTTCAGTGGTCCTCAGAGACCTCTGTTACTGCTGGTGTACCCATGATGCTCAGTGGTCCTCAGAGACCTCTGTTACTGCTGGTATACTGGTGATGTTCAGTGGTCCTCAGAGACCTCTGTTACTGCTGGTATACTGGTGATGTTCAGTGGTCCTCAGAGACCTCTGTTACTGCTGGTATACTGGTGATGTTCAGTGGTCCCCAGAGACCACTGTTACTGCTGGTATACTGGTGATGTTCAGTGGTCCTCAGAGACCTCTGTTACTGCTGGTATACCCATGATGTTCAGTGGTCCTCCGAGACCTCTGTTACTGCTGGTATATTGGTGATGTTCAGTGGTCCCCAGAGACCTCTGTTACTGCTGGTATACTGGTGATGTTCAGTGGTCCTCAGAGACCTCTGTTACTGCTGGTATACTGGTGATTTTCACTGGTCCTCAGAGACCTCTGTTACTGCTGGTATACTGGTGATGTTCAGTGGTCCTCAGAGACCTCTGTTACTGCTGGTATACCCATGATGTTCAGTGGTCCTCAGAGACCTCTGTTACTGCTGGTATACCCATGATGTTCAGTGGTCCTCAGAGACCTCTGTTACTGCTGGTATACCCATGATGTTCAGTGGTCCTCAGAGACCTCTGTTACTGCTGGTATACTGGTGATGTTCAGTGGTCCTCAGAGACCTCTGTTACTGCTGGTATACCCATGATGTTCAGTGGTCCTCAGAGACCTCTGTTACTGCTGGTATACTGGTGATGTTCAGTGGTCCTCAGAGACCTCTGTTACTGCTGGTATACTGGTGATGTTCAGTGGTCCTCAGAGACCCCTGTTACTGCTGGTATACTGGTGATGTTCAGTGGTCCTCAGAGACCTCTGTTACTGCTGGTATACTGGTGATGTTCAGTGGTCCTCAGAGACCCCTGTTACTGCTGGTATACTGGTGATGTTCAGTGGTCCTCAGAGACCCCTGTTACTGCTGGTATACTGGTGATGTTCAGTGGTCCTCAGAGACCTCTGTTACTGCTGGTATACCCATGATGTTCAGTGGTCCTCAGAGACCTCTGTTACTGCTGGTATACTGGTGATGTTCAGTGGTCCTCAGAGACCTCTGTTACTGCTGGTATACCCATGATGTTCAGTGGTCCTCAGAGACCTCTGTTACTGCTGGTATACCCATGATGTTCAGTGGTCCTCAGAGACCTCTGTTACTGCTGGTATACTGGTGATGTTCAGTGGTCCTCAGAGACCTCTGTTACTGCTGGTATACCCATGATGTTCAGTGGTCCTCAGAGACCTCTGTTACTGCTGGTATACTGGTGATGTTCAGTGGTCCTCAGAGACCTCTGTTACTGCTGGTATACTGGTGATGTTCAGTGGTCCTCAGAGACCTCTGTTACTGCTGGTATACTGGTGATGTTCAGTGGTCCTCAGAGACCTCTGTTACTGCTGGTATACTGGTGATGTTCAGTGGTCCTCAGAGACCCCTGTTACTGCTGGTATACTGGTGATGTTCAGTGGTCCTCAGAGACCCCTGTTACTGCTGGTATACTGGTGATGTTCAGTGGTCCTCAGAGACCTCTGTTACTGCTGGTATACTGGTGATGTTCAGTGGTCCTCAGAGACCTCTGTTACTGCTGGTATACCCATGATGTTCAGTGGTCCTCAGAGACCTCTGTTACTGCTGGTATACCCATGATGTTCAGTGGTCCTCAGAGACCTCTGTTACTGCTGGTATACCCATGATGTTCAGTGGTCCTCAGAGACCTCTGTTACTGCTGGTATACTGGTGATGTTCAGTGGTCCTCAGAGACCTCTGTTACTGCTGGTATACTGGTGATGTTCAGTGGTCCTCAGAGACCTCTGTTACTGCTGGTATACTGGTGATGTTCAGTGGTCCTCAGAGACCCCTGTTACTGCTGGTATACTGGTGATGTCCAGTGGTCCTCAGAGACCCCTGTTACTGCTGGTATACTGGTGATGTTCAGTGGTCCTCAGAGACCCCTGTTACTGCTGGTATACTGGTGATGTTCAGTGGTCCTCAGAGACCTCTGTTACTGCTGGTATACCCATGATGTTCAGTGGTCCTCAGAGACCTCTGTTACTGCTGGTATACCCATGATGTTCAGTGGTCCTCAGAGACCTCTGTTACTGCTGGTATACCCATGATGTTCAGTGGTCCTCAGAGACCTCTGTTACTGCTGGTATACCAATGATGTTCAGTGGTCCTCAGAGACCTCTGTTACTGCTGGTATACTGGTGATGTTCAGTGGTCCTCAGAGACCTCTGTTACTGCTGGTATACCCATGATGTTCAGTGGTCCTCAGAGACCTCTGTTACTGCTGGTATACTGGTGATGTTCAGTGGTCCTCAGAGACCTCTGTTACTGCTGGTATACTGGTGATGTTCAGTGGTCCTCAGAGACCTCTGTTACTGCTGGTATACTGGTGATGTTCAGTGGTCCTCAGAGACCTCTGTTACTGCTGGTATACTGGTGATGTTCAGTGGTCCTCAGAGACCCCTGTTACTGCTGGTATACTGGTGATGTTCAGTGGTCCTCAGAGACCCCTGTTACTGCTGGTATACTGGTGATGTTCAGTGGTCCTCAGAGACCTCTGTTACTGCTGGTATACTGGTGATGTTCAGTGGTCCTCAGAGACCTCTGTTACTGCTGGTATACCCATGATGTTCAGTGGTCCTCAGAGACCTCTGTTACTGCTGGTATACCCATGATGTTCAGTGGTCCTCAGAGACCTCTGTTACTGCTGGTATACCCATAATGTTCAGTGGTCCTCAGAGACCTCTGTTACTGCTGGTATACCCATGATGTTCAGTGGTCCTCAGAGACCTCTGTTACTGCTGGTATACTGGTGATGTTCAGTGGTCCTCAGAGACCTCTGTTACTGCTGGTATACCCATGATGTTCAGTGGTCCTCAGAGACCTCTGTTACTGCTGGTATATCCATGATGTTCAGTGGTCCTCAGAGACCTCTGTTACTGCTGGTATACTGGTGATGTTCAGTGGTCCTCAGAGACCTCTGTTACTGCTGGTATACCCATGATGTTCAGTGGTCCTCAGAGACCACGGTTACTGCTGGTATACTGGTGATGTTCAGTGGTCCCCAGAGACCACGGTTACTGCTGGTATACTGGTGATGTTCAGTGGTCCTCAGAGACCTCTGTTACTGCTGGTATACCCATGATGTTCAGTGGTCCTCAGAGACCTCTGTTACTGCTGGTATACTGGTGATGTTCAGTGGTCCCCAGAGACCACGGTTACTGCTGGTATACTGGTGATGTTCAGTGGTCCCCAGAGACCACTGTTACTGCTGGTTTTCTTTTCTGCTTGGTGGTCCATCACTTCTTATGAGAAATAAATCAAAAAACACTGTATTTTCATCTCTTGACAAACAGAAATATAACAACGACTGACTAAGCCATAAAAGGCTGTTTTGGTGTTCACACACCCAGCTGTCCACCAGGCGGGATTAATGTGCTGATGAGCCCCCTGCTGGACACTCTATTCACTGCACACAACACATGTTTTCTTCCACCAACGCAGTATTTTAATGTGAATGAATCCAGGGTTAATTTGCTAAAACCTTCATTAACATTGGCTCAAAAATGGAATTGAACAATACAGGTTATTTTAGAAATGTGAAGAATGACAATTAGGAATTCACAATCAGAAGATCTAAGACGGGATAAAGAGATTAGACATAATGGCCGTGAGTAAATGATTTAGGAGGAAGTATAGATTTGTGAATGTTCGTTAGGATGGACATCCTTGAGTAGGAGATTAGCATCAATTTCAGGTTTTTTCAGTTTTGTATTTTCCGTTGTGGGTTATGTTTTCTCAAATCTTCTACTTTGCAAAAATTTTGCAATGGTATAAACCGATGTTGTATTTGTAATTTGAACCACGGATTCTTGCATGTTTTCTGTCGCTATGCCACTGTATTGTTTATAAGGGTGGGGACACCTGCAGGCAGCTGAGAATGAAGAGGTCACCTAGATAATGATGACACGTTTTCGTCAATAAACACTGTGTCCAGATGAACTGATTCAACCTTCTGTGATGTTCTTACCCGGATTACTACCTGGATTACTGAGTATGCATCAAGACGTTCAAACAATGAAGCTGTTCTCTGCATTTAATCCATCCTATTTTATAGGAGCAGTGGGCAGCTGCAGCGCCTGGGGACCAACTCCAGTTTTTTCCATTGCCTTGCTCAGGGGCACAGGCAGGAGTCTACTATTACTACTACTACTACTACTACTACTTTTGGCTGCTCCCGTTAGGGGGCGCCACAGCAGATCATCCGTTCCCATCTCTTCCTGTCCTCTGCATCTTCCTCTGTCACACCAGCCACCTGCATGTCCTCCCTCACCACCTCCATAAACCTCCTCTTTGGCCTTCCTCTTCTCCTCTTCCCTGGCAGCTCCATATTCAGCATCCTTCTCCCAGTATACCCAGCATCTCTCCTCCACACATGTCCAAACCATCTCCATCTTGTCTCTCTTGCTTTGTCTCCAAACCGTCCAAGCTGAGCTGTCCCTCTAATATACTCCTTCCTAATCCTGTCCTTCTTCATCACTCCCAATGAAAATCTTATAATCTTCATCTCTGCCACCTCCACCTCCACCTTTAGCACTTTGAGGTTTCTATGAAATGTAAAGTGCATTTACAAATAAAATGTATTGTTATTATTATTATTATTGTTATTTACCTCCTGTCTTCTCATCAGTCCCACTGTCTCCAGACCATATAACAAAGCTGGTCTAACACAAATGCAATAATAACTCTGATCTAAACTGAGATTAACGTTCCGCCCCCCTCCGCTGCTATTGGCTGACACTGACCAATGGGAATACAGAAGAGGACAGCTTGGAAAAAGACCCTCCCCCACAGCCCTGATGTTCATGTTTTCTCCTCCATATCTCAGAGGGGTGGAGCAACAACGCTGTTTATTCATTGTGATCCCGCCCCTCTCTCCTGATCTACCTCTCCTCCCCTCCACCTCTCCTCTCATCTACCTCCCCTCTACCTGTCCTCTCATCTACCTCTCCTCTCATCTACCTCTCCTCTCATCTACCTCCCTTCCACCTCTCCTCACATCTACCTCTCCTCTCCCTCCTCTCATCTACCTCCCCTCTACCTCTCCTCACATCTACCTCTCCTCTCCCTCCTCTCATCTACCTCCCTTCTACCTCTCCTCACATCTACCTCTCCTCTCCCTCCTCTCATCTACCTCTCCTCTCATCTACCTCTCCACCTCTCCTCTCATCTACCTCTCCTCTCCCTCCTCTCATCTACCTCCCCTCTTATCTACCTCCCCTCTACCTCTCCTCTCCCTCCTCTCATCTACCTCCCCTCTCATCTACCTCCCTTCTACCTCTCCTCTCCTCTACCTCCCCTCTCATCTACCTCCCCTCTACCTCTCCTCACATCTACCTCTCCTCTCCTCTACCTCCTTTCATCTACATCCTCTCTCATCTACCTCCCCTCTACCTCCCCCCTCATCTACCTCTCATCTACCTCCCCTCTACCTCTCCCCTCATCTACCTCCCCTCTACCTCTCCCCTCATCTACCTCTCCTCTACCTCTCATCTACCTCCCCTCTACCTCTCCCCTCATCTACCTCCCCCTAACTACCTCTCCTCTCATCTACCTCCCCCTAACTACCTCTCCTCTCATCTACCTCTCATCTACCTCCCCTCTACCTCTCCCCTCATCTACCTCCTTTCTACCTCTCCCCTCATCTACCTCCTTTCTACCTCTCCCCTCATCTACCTCTCATCTACCTCTCCTCCCCTCTACCTCTCCCCTCATCTACCTCTCCCCTCATCTACTTCCCCCTAACTACCTCTCCCCTCATCTACCTCCTTTCTACCTCTCCCCTCATCTACCTCTCATCTACCTCTCCTCTCATCTACCTCTCCCCTCATCTACCTCCCCTCTACCTCTCCTCTACCTCTCCTCTACCTCTCCTCTCCTCTACCTCTCCTCTCATCTACCTCTCCTCTACCTCTCCTCTCCTCTACCTCTCCTCTACCTCTCCTCTACCTCTCCTCTACCTCTCCTCCACCTCTCCTCTACCTCTCCTCTACCTCTCCTCTCCTCTACCTCTCCTCTCATCTACCTCTCCTCTACCTCTCCTCTACCTCTCCTCTACCTCTCCTCTACCTCTCCTCCACCTCTCCCCTCATCTACCTCCCCTCTACCTCTCCTCTACCTCTCCTCTACCTCTCCTCTCATCTACCTCCCCTCTATCTCTCCTCTCATCTACCTCCCCCTAACTACCTCCCCTCTCATCTACCTCCCCCTAACTACCTCTCCCCTCATCTACCTCTCATCTACCTCCCCCTAACTACCTCTCCTCTCATCTACCTCTCATCTACCTCTCATCTACCTCCCCTCTACCTCTCCTCTCATCTACCTCCCCCTAACTACCTCTCCTCTCATCTACCTCCTTTCTACCTCTCCTCTCATCTACCTCCCCCTAGTTACCTCTCCCCTCATCTACCTCCCCTCTACCTCTCCTCTACCTCTCCTCTCATCTACCTCCCCCTAACTACCTCTCCTCTCATCTACCTCCCCCTAACTACCTCTCCTCTCATCTACCTCCTTTCTACCTCTCCTCTCATCTACCTCCCCCTAGTTACCTCTCCCCTCATCTACCTCCCCTCTACCTCTCCTCTACCTCTCCTCTCATCTACCTCCCCCTAACTACCTCTCCTCTCATCTACCTCTCATCTACCTCTCCTCTCATCTACCTCCTTTCTACCTCTCCTCTCATCTACCTCCCCCTAGTTACCTCTCCCCTCATCTACCTCCCCTCTACCTCCCCTCTACCTCTCCTCTACCTCTCCTCTCATCTACCTCCCCCTAACTACCTCTCCTCTCATCTACCTCTCCTCTACCTCTCCTCTCATCTACCTCCCCCTAACTACCTCTCCTCTCATCTACCTCTCATCTACCTCTCCTCTCATCTACCTCCTTTCTACCTCTCCTCTCATCTACCTCCCCCTAGTTACCTCTCCCCTCATCTACCTCCCCTCTACCTCCCCTCTACCTCTCCTCTCATCTACCTCCCCCTAACTACCTCTCCTCTCATCTACCTCCCCCTAACTACCTCTCCTCTCATCTACCTCCTTTCTTTCTTTTTTTTTTTCAAATTTATTTCTGATTTTTCCCTTTTTTCTCCCAATGTAGTGGCCAATCGATCCCTATTTCCCCCCCTAATTGTACCTGGCCAATTTCACCACTCCTCAGAGCCGTCCCGGTCGCTGCTCCACCCCCTCTGCAGACTACCACATGCCTCCTCCCATACATGTGGAGTCACCAGCCACTTCTTCTCACCTGACAGTGAGGAGTTACACCAGGGGGACGTAGCGCGTGGGAGGATCACGCAACCCCCCCCCCAGTTCCCTCTCCCCCCTGAACAGGCCCCCCGACCGACCAGAGGAGGCGCTAGTGCAGCGACCAGGACACCCACATCCGGCTTCCCACCCGCAGACACGGCCAATTGTGTCTGTAGGGACACCCGACCAAGCCGGAGGTAACGTGGGGATTTGAACCGGCGATCCCCGTGTTGGTAAACAACAGAATAGACCGCCATGCTGCCCGGACGCCCCCATCCCCTCTATCGTACACTAAATGAGTACATCAACATTCACTGAATGAAGGTTTACTGATCTTTTTTTTACAGAATAACAAACACGAGCCTTGCAAGTTTGTGTTGACTCCAAACCTTTTTTAGGAAAGGTTTTCCCCACAGACCAAGAGCCGAGAGAACTTGTGGCTAAATATGCTCATTAACCTCTAAAACCGTATCAATAACGTGTGATGGACTGATTGATTACTTCTGGGTTCGAGACCCAGAACTACTCTGGGGTATTGGTAGCTGTGACATCTGACCTCTAGTCTGGAGCAGAGCAGCAATGTGTTAAAAAAATCCTGTAGGTACAACACAGAGACTCGACTTTACATCCAACAGCCAGACCACAGACAGTCTGCTAGTGTGGATCCGGGCTAAACTGGGTTCCTATGGCCCGCAGAGTCCCAGACGAAGCAACGTCGATGAGAAAACTTACAGTTCTGGTTGATAACAGCTGAGCTGTAGCTTTTTACGAGGATCTGCGTATTCATTACTGTCTTTTACATACAAAGCCCAGTTCCAGTGAAGTTGGGACGTTGTGTAAAACGTAAATAAAAACAGAACACAATGATTTGCAAATCCTTTTCCACCTATATTCAATTGAATACATGACAAAGACAAGATTGTTAATGTTCAAACTGATAAACTTTGTTGTTTGTTGCAAATATTCACTCATTGTGAATTTGATGCCTGCAACACGTCCCAAAGACGCTGGGACAGGGGCATGTTCACCACTGTTCACCACATCACCTTTCCTTTTAACAACACTCAATAAGCGTCTGGGAACTGAGGACACTAATTGTTGAAGCTTTGTAGGTGGAATTCTTTCCCATTCTTGCTTGATGTACGACTTCAGTTGCTCAGCAGTCCGGGGTCTCCGTTGTCGTATTTTGTGCTTCATGATGCACCACACATGTTCAATGGGAGACAGGTCTGGACTGCAGGCAGGCCAGTCCAGTACCCGCACTCTTTTACTACGAAGCCACGCTGTTGTAACACGTGCAGAGTGTGGCTTGGCATTGTCTTGCTGATATAAGCAGGGACGTCCCTGAAAAAGACGTCGCTTGGATGGCAGCACATGTCGCTCCAAAACCTGTATGTACCTTTCAGCATTAATGGTGCCTTCACAGATGTGCAAGCTACCCATGATGCCATGGGCCCTAACACCCCCCATACCGACACAGATGCTGGCTTTTGGACTCTGCGCTGAGAACAGTCTGGATGGTCATTTTCCTCTTTAGCCCGGAGGACACAACATCCATGATTTCCAAAAACAATGTGAGATGTGGACGCGTCAGACCACAGCACACGTTTCCACTTTGCGTCAGTCCATCTCAGATGAGGTCGGGCCAGAGAAGCCGGCGGTGTTTCTGGGTGGTGTTGATATCTGGCTTTGGCTTTGCATGGTAGAGTTTTAACTTGCACTTGTAGATGTAGCGACCAACTGTGTTAACTGACGATGGTTTTCCCAAGTGTTCCTGAGCCCACGAGGTAATATCCTTTACAGAATGATGTTGGTTTTTAATGCAGTGCCACCTGAGGGGTCGAAGGTCACAGGCATTCAGTGTTGGTTTTGGGCCTTGCCGCTTACGTGCAGAGATTTCTCCGGATTCTCTGAATCTTGTGATAATATTATGGACTGGAGATGATGAAATCCCTAAATTCCTTGCAGTTGTACTTTGAGAAACGTTGTTCTTAAACTGTTGGACTATTTGCTCACACAGTTGTTCACAAAGTGGTGAACCTCACCCCATCCTTGCTTGTGAACGACTGAGCCTTTCGGGGATGCTCCTTTTATACCCAATCATGACACTCCCCTGTTCCCAGTTAACCTGGTCACCTGTGGAATGTTCCAGACAGGTGTTTTTAGAGCATTCCTCAACTTTCCCAGTCTGTTGTTGCCCCTGTCCCAGCTTCTTTGGAACGTGTTGCAGGCATCACATTCACAATGAGTGAATATTTGCAAAAAACAATGAAGTTTATCAGTTTGAACATTAAATATCTTGTCTTTGTAGTGTATTCAACTGAATATAGGTGGAGAAGTATCTGCAAATCACTGTATTCTGTTTTTATTCACGTTTTACAAAACGTCCCAACTTCATTGGAATTGGGGTTTGTACAATATGCTGTATTGCACAATAACTATTGACACTTTATTTCTACAACGTCCACAGAATTACAGCCAAATACCATTAATGCTATCGTTAAGTCTTGTTTCAGAGTTTTGTCTCTGCGTTTTTTTTTAAATCTTCTGCAGAATTATTTTGCTGTTGCTCCTCGTTGCCCACAGTGTGACATGCAGTTTTCATGCATGTATCCCATCTTTATCCACGTGTCTCATCTTTATCCACAAACAACTAAACAACAACTATATGTTCTGCTGTTAGTGTTACTGTTACTGTTAGTGTTAGTGTTATTGTTAGTGTTGGTGTTAGTGTTATTGTTAGAGTCACTGTTACTGTTAGTGTTAATGTTACTGTTAGTGTTAATGTTACTGTTTGTGTAAGTGTTACTGTAATGTTAGTGTTAGTGTTACTGTTAGAGTTACTGTTACTATTATTGTTGGTGTTGGTGTTAGTGCTACTGTTACTGTTACAGTTAAGGCTAGTGTTACTGTTAGTGTTATTGTTAGTGTTACTGTTACTGTTAGTGTGACAGTTACTGTTACTGTTAGTGTTACTGTTACTATTAGTGTTGGTGTTGGTGTTATTGTTACTGTTAGTGCTACTGTTACTGTTAGAGTTAGTGCTTCTGTTACTGTTAGTGTGTAACTGTTACTGTTAGTGTTACTGTTAGTGGTAGTGTCACTGTTAGTGTTACTGTTACTGTTTGTGTTAGTGCTTCTGTTACTGTTACTGTTGGTGTTATTGTTACTGTTAGTGTTACTGTTACCGTTAGTGTTAGTGCTACTGTTACTGTTAGGGTTAGGTTACAGTTAGTGCTACTGTGACTGCTACTTTTAGTGTTAGTGTTACTGTTACTTTTACTGTTGGTGTTATTGTTACTGTTAGTGCTACTGTTACTGTTAGAGTTAGTGCTTCTGTTACTGTTAGTGTGTAACTGTTACTGTTAGTGTTGGTGTTAGTGTTACTGTTAGTGGTAGTGTCACTGTTAGTGTTACTGTTACTGTTAGTGTTAGTGCTTCTGTTACTGTTACTGTTGGTGTTATTGTTACTGTTAGTGCTACTGTTACTGTTAGTGTTACTGTTACCGTTAGTGTTAGTGCCACTGTTACTGTTAGGGTTAGGGTTACAATTAGTGCTACTGTGACTGCTACTTTTAGTGTTAGTGTTACTGTTACTTTTACTGTTGGTGTTATTGTTACTGTTAGTGCTACTGTTACTGTTAGAGTTAGTGCTTCTGTTACTGTTAGTGTGTAACTGTTACTGTTAGTGTTGGTGTTAGTGTTACTGTTAGTGGTAGTGTCACTGTTAGTGTTACTGTTACTGTTAGTGTTAGTGCTTCTGTTACTGTTACTGTTGGTGTTATTGTTACTGTTAGTGCTACTGTTACTGTTAGTGTTACTGTTACCGTTAGTGTTAGTGCTACTGTTACTGTTAGGGTTAGGGTTACAATTAGTGCTACTGTGACTGCTACTTTTAGTGTTAGTGTTAGTGTTACTTTTACTGTTGGTGTTATTGTTACTGTTAGTGCTACTGTTACTGTTAGAGTTAGTGCTTCTGTTACTGTTAGTGTGTAACTGTTACTGTTAGTGTTGGTGTTAGTGTTACTGTTAGTGGTAGTGTCACTGTTAGTGTTACTGTTACTGTTAGTGTTAGTGTTAGTGTTAGTGCTTCTTTTACTGTTACTGTTGGTGCTACTGTTACTGTTAGTGTTACTGTTACCGTTAGTGTTAGTGCTACTGTTACTGTTAGGGTTAGGGTTACTGTCACTATTATTGTTACTGTTACTGTTAGTGCTACACTGTTATCGTTACTTTTAGTGGTACTGTTACTGTCAGTGTTAGTGTTACAGTTAGTGCTACTGTGACTGCTACTTTTAGTGTTAGTGTTACTGTTACTTTTAGTGTTAGTGTGTCGGTGTCCCTTTCTAAATGTTATTTCTAATTATTTCGCTGTACATTTTTTTTAGTGATCTCTGAGATTCTTCAGTTCTCCATCCTCTCAAGTTATTTTAATGTGGATGTGAACAGATATGTCTCCATGTTTAGTTTAGTTTAGTTTATTGTTTATTTAACAGGGACAACGCATAATTTTACAATTGCACCAGAGTTAGCCGGCAGCTAATTTACATATGCAGCCCCTGGGCAGGCAAACAAACAACAATTAATACAGAAGTAAAAACATAACAATACATAAGAAAACTACTGAACAGGCAGACAAAGAACAATCAAGACAAAATAAAAACATGACAATACATCAGAAAACCAATCTCAAAAGTTATAAGTACAACCTGATCTCTTTAAAACAGTGGATATAAATAGCAATCTGGCCTATATGACAACAATGTTATTTCAATGTGGATGTGAACAGCTATGTCTCCATGTTATTTTTATTTTTTTTACATGATGATGCTGCTTGCGTGGCTTGGGTCCTGGACTGTTCCGTTGACACATGGACACTGCTTGGCATCCTGTGCATCATGTTCTTCATAAATGTTATGTCCATTATAATTCTGTTATCCTCTTTCAATGTTGTATTATGTAAATTGCGTGAACACAACATCCATTGCACGCTGTCCATCTTGGGAGAGAGAGCCCTCCTCTGGTGCTCTCCCTGAGGTTTCTTCCTATTTTCTCTCCCTGTTAAAGGTTTTTTTTAGGGAGTTTGTCCTCATCCGATGAGAGGGTCTAAGGACAGCATGTTGTGTTGCTGTTAAGCCCATTGAGGCAAATTTGTAATTTGTGATATTGGGCCATACAAATAAAATTGATTTGATTTTAATGTAGCTGTGAACAGATATGTCTCCATGTTATTCTAATGTGGATGTGAACCAATATGTCTCCATGTTATTCTAATGTGGATGTGAACAGATATGTCTCCATGTTATTCTAATGTGGATGTGAACAAATATGTCTCCTTGTTGTTTTAATGTGGATGTGAACAGATATGTCTCCATGTTGTTTTAATGTGGATATGAACAGATATGTCTCCATGTTATTCTAATGTGGATGTGAACGGATGTGTCTCCATGTTGTTTTAATGTGGATGTGAACAGATATGTCTCCATGTTATTCTAATGTGGATGTGAACAGATATGTCTCCATGTTATTCTAATGTGGATGTGAACAGATATGTCTCCATGTTATTCTAATGTGTATGTGAACAGATATATCTGCATGCTATTCTAATGTGGACGTGAACAAATATGTCTCCTTGTTGTTTTAATGTGGATGTGAACAGATATGTCTCCATGTTGTTTTAATGTGGATATGAACAGATATGTCTCCATGTTATTCTAATGTGGATGTGAACAGATGTGTCTCCATGTTGTTTTAATGTGGATGTGAACAGATATGTCTCCATGTTATTCTAATGTGGATGTGAACAGATATGTCTCCATGTTATTCTAATGTGGATGCGAACAGATATGTCTCCATGTTATTCTAATGTGTATGTGAACAGATATATCTGCATGTTATTCTAATGTGGATGTGAACAGATATGTCTCAATGTTATTCTAATATGGATGTGAACAAATATGTCTCCATGTTATTCTAATGTGGATGTGAACAGATATGTCTCCATGTTATTCTAATGTGGATGTGAACAGATATATCTCCATGTTATTGTAATGTGGATGTGAACAGATATATCTCCATGTTATTCTAATGTGGATGTGAACCAATATGTCTCCATGTTATTCTAATGTGGATGTGAACAGATATGTCTCCATGTTATTCTAATGTGGATGTGAACAGATATGTCTCCTTGTTATTCTAATGTGGATGTGAACAAATATGTCTCCTTGTTGTTTTAATGTGGATGTGAACAGATATGTCTCCATGTTGTTTTAATGTGGATATGAACAGATATGTCTCCATGTTATTCTAATGTGGATGTGAACAGATGTGTCTCCATGTTGTTTTAATTTGGATGTGAACAGATATGTCTCCATGTTATTCTAATGTGGATGTGAACCGATATGTCTCCTTGTTATTCTAATGTGGATGTGAACAGATATGTCTCCATGTTATTCTAATGTGGATGTGAACAGATATGTCTCCGTGTTATTCTAATGTGGATGTGAACAGATATGTCTCCGTGTTATTCTAATGTGGATGTGAACAGATATATCTCCGTGTTATTCTAATGTGGATGTGAACAGATATGTCTCTATGTTATTGTAATGTGGAAGTGAACCAATATGTCTCCATGTTATTCTAATGTGGATGTGAACAGATATGTCTCCATGTTATTGTAATGTGGATGTGAACCAATATGTCTCCATGTTATTCTAATGTGGATGTGAACCGATACGTCTGCATGTTTCTGCCTCCATTGCTGTTATGTAAAACACACGTTACGTAACAAATCTGCACCGACGCAGAGCTGCAGCCATGAACACGGACCCACAACAAAAGCCACCAGTTACCATTCACACGAGGAGGGAGGGGCCACAAGCCTGCTCATCAACACGCGCGCGCGCGCGTACGCACAACCACGCGCGCACAGCTGTCCCCGCAGAGCGCCGCTCCGCCTCCGCCGCCACCTCCGTTACTCTGAGCGTGACACGGCCGAGCTACGACGGTGCAGAAATGGCGACAGTACGATGGACGTAGCGTTACTGCTGACCAAGAAGCAAACAGCGTCAGAGATCATATTAGATATATTTTAGACTACATTAGCATATATATGCACACATATATATATATATATATATAAATATAAAAAAGCTGTTTTAGGCGATGCGGGAGTTTCTTCTTTGTGTTTTGTTTTGGGCACTGAGTTAGCTAGCTTCAGCTGGTTAGCTTAGCTAGCGCTATCGTCCAGTCGGCAGATCTCGGGGCGGCTGATTGATTTCTCACTGCGTCTACAACAAAGCTTTATACCTGCTTAGCTTTATACCTGCTTAGCTTTATACCTGCTTAGCTTGCGTTTGACACCGTAAACTAGGACACATGTAAAGAAATGTAGATTTTGTAGGTTCAACCCGATCCGCTACTGAAAGCTAACTGTTAGCCGAGTGGCTAACTGGATGTGAATGCCTTTGTCTTTTACTCCGAGTGGACTTGGTTCATTGGGGATGGGAGCCGCAAAGGGTGTAAAAATTAATTTTGAAATAATGTAAAAGGTATATTTCTGAAACGTGTAAATATAATGTAAAAGGTATATTTATTCCAGGTGGTAGGTTAGTTAGAAGGAAACGGGTTTTGGTGGCTGTTGTTTTGGATCGTCTTGGTCTTTGTCTTCGGTCGGCATCAGCCACCATTAGCACGGGCAGATGGTTTTGTTTTAGCTTTGGGAGCTGCTCATCATGCGGTCGTTGTGTTGTCATTCAGCGCACACATTGTGATGATAGACTGAGAACTGTGCTGTAATTTCTAGTACACATGTGGATGATAGACCGTCATACTGGGAGTTAGTCCCGTTAAGACAGAAATGATGGCCTTCACAGCCTGGACATGTCTTCACACTACCATCCTCATCTGCATGGGTAAGTATGATGGCTCACTGTATGTATGTATGTATGTATGTATGTGTGTGTGTGTGTGTGTGTGTGTGTGTGTGTGTGTGTGTGTGTGTGAGAGAGAGAGAGAGAGAGAGAGAGAGAGAGAAGCATGATCATGTCATACTATACACACTTGTCTGACAGGTGTGGACCAGTGATGGTCACAGTGTCAGTAACATACAACATGTCTTTATGTGTTTGCGTCTTCTCTGCTTGGGTCGTGTTAAAGATTAACTGTTAGCTTTCTAACAAGGCTACCCTTCACTGTCTTACATCTGATATTAGCTGATTAATTAGCATTGAGTTAGCATGTAGTGCTACATAACGGCTGCCCTGGAAGGTTGCTGGTTCTACATCTTGGTTAAATTGTTAGTAGTATTGGTTGTATGAATATTCTAATGATTACTTCTGAGTCTAGTGTCATTTCCCACAGAATGTACATTATGACAATTAAAAGTGTATGCAGGCGGCACGGTGGTTAGCGCGGTGGCCTCACAGCAAGAAGGTCTTGGGTACGAGCCCCGGGTAGTCCAGCCTTGGGGGTGGTCCCGGGTCGGCCTCTGTGTGGAGTTTACATGTTCTCCCCGTGTCTGTGTGGGTTTCCTCCGGGAGCTCCGGTTTCCTCCCACAGTCCAAGGACATGTAGGTCAGGTGAATTGGCCGTACTAAATTGTCCCTAGGTATGAATGTTTGTGTGTGTTGTGTGTGTCTCGGCCCTGTGATGGCCTGGCGGCCTGTCCAGGGTGTCTCCCCGCCTGCTGCTCAATGACTGCTGGAATAGGCTCCAGCATCCCCGCGACCCTGAGAGCAGGAGAAACGGTTCAGCTAATGGATGGATGGAAAAGTGTATGCAACGTTAAGATGATTGTCTCTCTCTTTTAAAGCCTGGTCTGTCAGTCCTGTGAGTGGCTGTGTGTGTATCTAGCTGTGTATGTCTTGTCTATCTGTATGTATGTTTATTTCATAATAGGGGTGGGAATATTTTGGAATCTCACGATCCATTCAAAACCGGATTTTCGATTCAAAAGGATTCCCAATTCAAAATGGATTCTAGATTTGGTACATAGGGGTGCTGATTTCAGGATCTAGTCCAGTCTGCTGTGCGCTAAGAAAGGCGGTGTGGCAGGTTATGGCATGAAAGAAGACTAAAGTATAAGGTTATGTAGTTTTTATATTTGAAAAAGTTATATCAATTGATTGCAATAATATGAACACACAAAGGCAAAGCTAACCTCTCTCAGTAAAATCCGACGTGATGGTATGTGGTACTTTGGCTCAGTTGTCTGGGTCATAAATCTAAAGCCTTCATTGTGGACTACGCTGTAGGGGCGCAGGGCGTTTGAAATGAAACAGGGGATGGATCTAGTTTTGTTTTTTTTGTTTTTTAAATTTTGCCTGTCAAGAATTGGCTGGGAGTTTGGTAAAGTGGTGCAGTGTGTGTTGGTTGTGTGTTAATGTTGCAAGAGGTCATTGTTCCACTTCTTTCAACTCTGGGTGATGGCGTATGATGTGAGACCTAACATGTGTAATGTTCCTGAAAAACCCAACTCTCGTTTTGCAAATATGGCATATTGAATGAGTCGTGTCAAGCTCCGTCTTCCCAGGGAGATGGTAAAATCCAAAATGCGCCCAGACGCTTGCCTTCAATGATGAGGGGGCTGACTGAATTTGTTGCTGCTCCATTTTTAGAAAGGCTACCAAGAGCTAGCATCAGCAGCGACTGACTAGCCACTGTCGTGTTTTCCGGAAGCCGGAACAGGTGCGCAGCAAGTCAACATTGCCAGCAGCGAGGAGGCTACTTAAGACTGGAAAAACCAACCAACCATAACCGTTATCCCAATTGGGGTCGAGGGATGCTGGAGCCTATCCCAGCAGTCATTGAGCAGCAGGCGGGGAGACACCCTGGACAGGCTGCCAGTCCAGCTCAGGGCCGACACATTCACACCTAGGGACAGTTTAGTACGACCGATTCACCTGACCTACATGTCTTTGGACTGTGGGAGGAAACTGGAGCACCCGGAGGAAACCCACGCAGACACGGGGAGAACATGCAAACTCCACACACAAGACAACCTGGGATGACCCCCAAGGTTAGACAACCCTGGGGTTCGAACCCAGGACCTTCTTGCTGTGAGGCAACTGTGCTAACCAGTGCGACCAAAATTTTTAAAAATCAATTTTTGGAATTTGTGAATCTATTCAGAATCGTAGACGATAAGAATCGTGATTCTTACGTGAATCGACCCCCCACACCCCTATAACCCCATATGTGACCTCAACTCTTCATGACCTTATGTTGCTCTGCGATTCGGTAACATAAGCTTACTATACACTGGCCGCTATTAGGAATAAATCAAAATGCTATTTTTTTTACTCGTTTTGAACCCGCTGTAGTATGTTTGGAGGTATGCTCATAGCCTGTAGCACAGCAGACAGCCACACAGGAGGTGAAAATATTGGATTCAAACATTTATTTTACCCAAGCTAAACAATTTAGCCTACCGGCGGGACTGCATAAGCCTTTGGGACAATGAGTATACCTTCAAAGATGCTATAGTGGTTTGAAAACAGGTAAGAAAATAGGCTTTTGGTTTATTTCTCTTAGCCACCTATGGTAAGCTTCTGTGACTGGATCTCAGAGTAACAGAGGTTATGAAGAGCTGAGGTCATCACACGGGGCTTCGTGTTGGAATAATGATGAGCTAGTATGCAAAAGGTGTTTAAATGCTGTTTGATTGGACTTTTAACAGTGCGGAGTAATGTGTGTTAAAAGTGAAGTGTAATATTAATTAAATGTAGTTATGATTTATTGATGTAAGGTGGTATGAGTTACTCGCTAGTAGTGATATTGATGCATGGACATTAGCCTGGTCAGAGATCTGGCTGCTAGTTTCAGCAAACAGCCAAAAAAATGAACTGCAGAAAATGGGACAGCTAATAAAAACAGTTCAAGCCATAATTAAACACACAAAAAAACTGTGAACCATCCACAAAACAAAACATCTTTTGTGTATTTCCGATGCTAGATTCTTTTCTCAGACCACGCTATATGTTGGAACTACTTTTTGTTGAAGGACGCCGGTGTATTACTCCACACTGGAGGTGGTTTACATTTCTCAGGTTTCTGATTGTATCGCATTCCCCTTGAAACAACTGATATGCGTTGTGAACAACAATAAACTGAGGAGTAATGTGTGTGAACTGTGAAGATTAATGTTTTAAACAGGCCTTCCTGCTCCCTCCAGCTCAATGTGTTTATTCTGGGACTCCACTAGAGTAGCTTTGCATGATTCACAGTTAAAAAAACAAAACAAATTTATTTATCTTGTACTGGCGCTGTATGCAGCCCCTCAGTTCATCCTCTGTCTGAAACAAGTGGTTCTAGCTTGTTTAGCTGTCTCTTGAAGCCCCCCTCCCTAAAAGCCCACCGCTTTCTTCTGATTGGCCAACTTCTGGAAGCCTACCGAGGGCTATCCTTGAGTCTGTGTGAGCACCGACTCATCCTCTTGCCAGTGTTGTATCGAACTCTGTTTCCCCATCCAAATCTGTTTCCCGATCCACATCTGTTTCCTCATCCAGATCTTTTTCCAGATCTGTTTCCCCATCCACATCTGTTTCCTCATCCAGATCTGTTTCCATATCTGTTTCCCAATCCACAGCTGTTTCCTCATCCACATCTGTTTCCCCATTGAGATCTGTTTCCTCATCCACATCTGTTTCCCCATCCACATCTGTTTAATCATCCACATCTGTTTCCCTGTTGACATCTGTTTCCCTATCCACGTTTCCCCATCCACATCTGTTTCCCCATTGAGATCTGTTTCCTCATCCGGATTTGTTTCCTCATCCACATCTGTTTCCCCATCCACATCTGTTTCCTCATCCACACCTGTTTCCTCATTCACACCTGTTTCCTCATCCACACCTGTTTCCTCGTCCACATCTGTTTCCTCATCCACATCTGTTTCCCCATCCACATCTGTTTAATCATCCACATCTGTTTCCCTGTTGACATCTGTTTCCCTATCCACGTTTCCCCATCCACATCTGTTTCCCCATTGAGATCTGTTTCCTCATCCAGATTTGTTTCCTCATCCACACCTGTTTCCTCGTCCACATCTGTTTCCTCATCCACATCTGTTTCCCCATGGAGATCTGTTTCCTCATCCACATCTGTTTCTCCATCCACATCTGTTTCCTCATCCACATCTGTTTCCCCATCCACATCTGTTTCCTCATCCACATCTGTTTCCCCGTCCACATCTGTTTCCTCGACCACATCTGTTTCCCCATTCACACCTGTTTCCTCATCCACACCTGTTTCCTCGTCCACATCTGTTTCCTCATCCACATCTGTTTCCCCATTGAGATCTGTTTCCTCATCCAGATTTGTTTCCTCATCCACATCTGTTTCCCCACCCACATCTGTTTCCTCGTCCACATCTGTTTCCTCATCCACATCTGTTTCCCCATTGAGATCTGTTTCCTCATCCACATCTGTTTCCTCATCCACATCTGTTTCCCCATTGAGATCTGTTTCCTCATCCACATCTGTTTCCCTACTGAGATCTGTTTCCTCGTCCACATCTGTTTCCTCATCCACATCTGTTTCCCCATTGAGATCTGTTTCCTCATCCAGATCGGTTTCCTCATCCACATCTGTTTCCCCACCCGCATCTGTTTCCCCATTGAGATCTGTTTCCTCATCCACATCTGTTTCCCCATCCACATCTGTTTTCTCATCCACATCTGTTTCCTCATCTACATCTGTTTCCCCGTCCACATCTGTTTCCTCGTCCACATCTGTTTCCTCATCCACATCTCATTCCCCATCTACATCTGTTTCCCTGTTTCCCCTTTGCCAGAGTTGGATACCACACCAGGACACTTGTGTAAACACAACATCCATCTGGGGCCTGGTACAAGAAGTAATAGCTCCGTTTTCTACTGTCACCCAAAAGTGAAGGAAGCCAGGCGGACACACCGAAGACACACAAAATGGCATGCGTACACACACACACACACAGGCACACAATACACATTTCACAGATTTTGTTTATCTGCATAGTATAGAGCAGCGTTTCTCAAACCTCTTCTGGAGGACCACTTCTCCTGCATGTTTTAGATCTCTCCCTGCTCCAACACAGCTGATTCAAATGATCAACTCGTTATGAGCTCCCAAAGCTGCCTAATAACAAAACTGATCATTTAAATCAGCTGTGTTGGAGCAGGGAAAGATCTAAAACGTGCAGGACAAGTGGTCCTCCAGGAGAGGTTTGAGAAACGCTGGTATAGAGGCAAGTTGACAGTGGCAGTCTCCACCCACAGGAAATAGCAATCAACAGCTACAACAAGGCTAACCTCATCTTAACTAGAAAAATATGCTTTTTTACTTATTGCTAGCCATTGTTGTGCTGTATAGTGTCCTTGTTGACACGGAAGCCCTTTGGCCAGCGGCATTGTCATTATTTGCATATTGAATGAAATTGAATTGAATGCACCCACTGGGGTAGTAAATTGTTTGTTTTATTTTTTTTCCTTTTTTTTTTTAATGTATTTCTAGTTTTTCCCCTTATCCCACCCGATTAACCCAATGGCATATGGCCGGAACTCTTGTGGAATAACTCCCCTGGCTCACGTTTCCACGGGAAGGAGATAGGCGTTACACCAGCTTCCTTCAAACTCGTGTCGGCTGCTCTCGCTATCTTACACACTGAAGCCTCCTCGCATGGATTGCATCACCTTCAAGCCACGAAGGAGGCGTAGGGAGAATGCTTTCAGTTGCTTGGCTGCAGGCGCCCGGTTGGGCCAGAGGGGTAGTTGGAGAACGACAAGTCCCCGAACACTACACCGATCTACACCCACTATCCCTCGGGTAAGGGTGGCCTAATGAATGCCTGACGCCATGCACGCTCTGGCCGTGACCGGTTACGGCGAGTCTGGGATACGAACCTCCCAGCCACATGACGAGCGGACTGCAAGAACGGCGGTTTATTCCGCTCCGCCACCAGAGCGGCCAATTGCATGTTTTAACATATACTGATGGTTTCTATATCAGTAACGATGATTATGATCATGAGAAGAACTGGCTCTCGTCTGGAGTTTTATCGTAGCCCTTATAACGGCTCTGCTGGCAGCGAGCCGCCTTGCACAAGGAGACGTTTTCTTCATTCATTCACATCCTCCCTGGTGAACTTGATGTGGTTGTCCACAGAGTTACTGTGGTCGGTGAGAGCGTTCCTCTCGTCTGTACTGATGTTGGATGGCGGCGCCTTCTGACTTACCTTGTAAGTATCACCGCTGTGGTGACCCCAGACGGGAGCAGCTGAAAGAAGTCAGTCATACATAACGTTATTCTCTGGAAGCCTTGCTCCTGGAGGTACAGGAGGACAGTGGCGTACTAAAAGAATATTGTGAATAATCTTCATTCTTGTTTTGATCTAAATGTGTGACGTTCACACCCATAATGAATTTCTGCTTTCTTCATCAGATATGTGGATTGACAGGTCTGAAATGCTTGCCTCTGTTTAGCTCTCTGTCAGTTATGAAGAGCCCAGGTGTAACTCGTCTAGACGTCCTTGATCAGCCCCACTCGGCTTTAGTTTTACACACACACACACACACACACACACACACACACACACACACACACACACACACACACACACACACAGTCTTGTGTGTTCATGGTTTAACTTTAGGCAGCAAACCTCCACAGCTCAGCTTGATCTCTTCCGAACTCCACTATATTCCTCCACATGTATTTTATCTTTTCATAAAAAAGGCGGCACGGTGGCCCAGTGCTTAGCACTGTTCTTCACAGCAAGAAGGTCCTGGGTTCGAATCCCAGGCCATCCCAGGTCCTTTCTGTGTGGAGTTTGCATATTCTCCCCCGTGTCTGTGTGGGTTTCCTCCCACCATCAAGAAGACATGTATGTTAGGGTTAACACTCCTACCTATGCCCCTGAGCAAGGCAATGGGAAGAACTGGAGTTGGTCCCCAGGTGCTGCAGCTGCCCACTGCTGCTGTACAAAAGGATGGTTACAAGCAGAGAACACCTTGTTGTAAGGATACCATGTCAAATACAGCATACAAAGGAGACGGTGTTTTGTTTATTATGCTGGGATGCCCAACAGCATCAGGCAGAGGGACTGCTGATAGAAACTAGCCTGCTAGCTAACTCGGGTACATTTACATTTGTTTCAAATGTTGATTAATGTACATTGTCAATAAAAATAAACCCACATAAACTTTTTAAATAAAGTGGCTTTGTTTTTCCACATGACCTTTCCTTTACTACCAGAAATCGGGAGGCCGATCTGTAATTCACCAACCCATCAGATGATTTTACCAGAATATATTTTCAAGGTGGTGGATCCCCACCCTTGTCAGCCCTGCAGCCTCTAACAGTGTGCTTGTGTCTTGCAGGGTACACAGCAGCCTCTCAGAGAAACGACAACATCTACATGTCAGAGATCACCAATGGTGAGTGCATCCACCTACACGATGCTGCTTCCTGCCCTGTCAGCCTGTGCTACCCTGTCAGCCTGTGTACTTCAGCCATTTTTATGGATAAATCCATAAAGTCATTGGGGTGTTTTTTTTTTTGCCATGAAAGGGGGAAGAAAAACGTACATTTGTTTATATACTGTTCATATACTTGTTTTTGTCTTTCGATGTCTTGCACAAAAATGAAACCGCTATTTTAATTCTGTGAGAAAAAATGCGGGGTTGAACTGAAATTATGTTTACGCAAAGTTCTTCGACTTGATTGCAATCATAAGCTGATTTGATGGTAAGGAATCAATATGAAACACATGCAACACTGACGAAAACTCATGCTCTTCTGACTCTCCCTCTCAGATACTTGTAGTGTTGTTTGACTACTGCTGAACTCTAGCTAGCGCTGATGGTTTTCACTGTGTTTGTGTGTGTGTGTGTGTGTGTGTGTGTGTGTGTGTGTTTAGCAGCCTGTGGAGATGTTGCAGAACTGTTGAGGGCCTCCAGTGGGGTGATCACCAGCCCAGGGTGGCCATTTGAATATCCATCTAGAGTCAACTGTAGCTGGAACATCCGAGCCAAGCCTGGAGATATTATCACCATCAGGTATAGCTCACACGCTAACATCACCATCAGGTATAGCTCACATGCTAACATCAGATATTATCACCATCAGGTATAGCTCACATGCTAACATCAGATATGATCACCATCAGGTATAGCTCACATACTAACATCAGATATGATCACCATCAGGTATAGCTCACATACTAACATCAGATATGATCACCATCAGGTATAGCTCACATGCTAACATCAGATATGATCACCATCAGGTGTAGCTCACATGCTAACATCAACGTCAGGTATAGCTCACATGCTAACATCAGATATTATCACCATCAGGTATAGCTCACACACTAACATCAGCATCAGGTATAGCTCACATGCTAACATCAACATCAGGTATAGCTCACATGCTAACATCAGATATTATCACCATCAGGTATAGCTCACACACTAACATCAGCATCAGGTATAGCTCACATGCTAACATCAGCATCAGGTATAGCTCACATGCTAACATCAACATCAGGTATAGCTCACATGCTAACATCAGATATTATCACCATCAGATATAGCTCACCTGCTAACATCAGCATCAGGTATAGCTCACATGCTAACATCACCATAAGGTATAGCTCACATGCTAACATCACCATCAGGTATAGCTCACATGCTAGCATCAGGTGTAGCTCACATGCTAACATCAGCATTAGGTGTAGCTCAGATGCTAACATCAGCATCAGGTGTAGCTCACATTCTAACATCACCATCAGGTATAGCTCACATGCTAACATCAGCATCAGGTATCGCTCACATGCTAACATCAGCATCAGGTGTAGCTCACATGCTAACATCAGCATTAGGATGGGTGTTTATCAGTACCAAGAACACACGTCTGTACTGTGGTTCTCATGAAGAAGATTCCTCTGCAGTTAAACTAGGAAGAAGAATCGGAGAAGAAAACTCGGATAGGGGATTCCTCGTGTGTTTATATGTGGTTCTGTGTTTGAGATTTATTGTAGTCACAGACCTTCCGCCGCCACCATTGAAGATGTCTAGCTCTGCCTCAAATAAGTGTTTTTATGTCTATTTAATGGTTTTGTTGAGTGTTTCTTTTCAATCTCTTCTGGCTCACATCAGCGATGACAGGCGAACATTGCTGGACATTAGCAACATGATAGATTCAGAGCGATCACGGACGATGATGGGGTGCAGGGTAACGTCACAGCCTATAAATATGATGCTTAATATCTCAAAAAGCACTACACGGAGCTCTGAGGGATGACCTGTCCTATGAAGCGTCTGGGTGGTGTGAGACACTTCCACTTTCTGACAGTGGATCCAACAGTGTTGCGTGGGACATCCAAACCCTCGGATATTGTTTTGTACCCCTTTCCTGCCTTCTGCATTTTAACCACTTTGTGTCTTACTTCAGTATTCTGCTCCTCTGTCTTCGTGTTCTGATGGAAGTCACGCCTGGCTGATGAACTTTACACAGAGTGCTTTTATACCATAAACCAGACCGGTACTTTAATATCTTGCAGCTGCACACTCATTGTGTTTACCTGAGTTTGTTTTAGGAATAGTTTGTCATGTGTGTAAACTTGGAGCTTTCACAGCACAAGGGGTTGAATACTTGTGCAAGCAGTGTATTTTACTTTTTAATTTATTTACAAAAAGTCAGCGAAACATAACTCGTTTTGGCTGTGGGAACATGCTGTTAGACCTTATGGCTTCACAACAACAATACTGTGCAGGAACAGATGTGTGAGTGTCTTTTATATTCCGGACATTAGTGACGACTGTCAAGGGGGTTGAACACTTTTGCAAGGCGCTGCATGTGTGACTTGGCTGGTGAGGGGCGCTGTCTAGTCAAGACCATAGCGAGCACGGAGTACATCCTACATCGACACGCCCTCTGTGCTATAGGTCAAGTGTACGGTGTTGGCTCAGGTCAAAATAAAGTGTAGCGGCACGCACTTTATTTCACATGTTATGTCAGGTGCGTTATTGCCATTGTGTGTATTAGTCATACACCACCTAGATAGTGTGTGTATTAGTCGTACACCACCTACATATTGTGACTTCTACGTTACTACGTGTACCAACAAACAGAGGCACAGTTTTAACTTCCCTCATGCAAAGCCAAGGTCCAGTTGTGACGTACCTTCAGCCCTCATTATCAGAAATGAATACAAGTACGGGCGTCCGGGTAGCATAGCAGTCTACTCTGTTGCCTACCAACACGGGGATTGCCGGTTCAAATGCCCATGTTACCTCCGGTTTGGTCGGGCGTCCCTACAAACGCAATTTGCTGTGTCCGCGGTTGGGAAGCCAGATGTGAGCATGTGTCCTGGTTGCTGCACCAGCGCCTCCTCTGGTTGGTCGGGGTGCCTGTTCAGAGTGGAGGGGAAATTGGGGCGGAATGACGTGATCCTCCCACACACTACGTCCCCCTGGTGAAACTCCTCACTGTCAGGTGAAAAGCAGCGGCTGGTGACTCCACATGTATGGGAGGAGGCATGTGGTAGTTTGCAGCCCTTCCCAGATCAGACCGGGACAGCTCAGAAGAGCGGGGTGATTGGCCAAGTACAATTGGGGAGAAAAAAAAGGGGGGGGGAATCCAAAAAAAAATAAATAAGAAAGAAATTAATACGAGTAACTTCATTCTGGGTAATCTACAATATTTCTTTGCGTCCTAATCCATCTCTCCTACGAAATCCATACAGACTAGCTACGACTCTTTTTTTACCCGAATAGTCAAACTTATGTTTTTTGTATTTATTAGTTTAGTAGTTAGAGTATCTACAATTATAATACATGCCTTCTATGTTTATTACGTTTATATTTTCAAATTTAGCAGACACTTTTATCCGAAGTAACTTGCAAGAGTCAGCAGTTACCCCTAACAGGAAGTGGTGTAATGCTTTGTCATCACATTTTTTTTTATCTTAAACTGAAAATCATACCAACATCCGCCTTTGCTGGTCAATGTTACATTGACCAACAAAGGCGGATGTTAGCAGGGTTTTTTTGGCTAGTGTGAAAGGGATATTAGTCCTTTTCTCATGAGTTTAAATTTGCTTTTCCTATTTTGTAGTTTCCAGGACTTTGAGCTGCAGAATTCTCATCGATGTGGTTTGGACTGGATCTCTATTGGCAGCTTTAAGAACCTTGATGGTTTCCGGGCGTGTGGTTCCTCTCTGCCTGCTCCTTACATCTCCTCCCAGGACCATGTGTGGATTAAGTTCCACTCTGACGACAGCCTGACTGGGAAGGGCTTCAGACTGGTCTATATAACAGGTAATAGGGCTGGACAAAGACATTGCATGGACGGTACTGGGTGAGGCCGCTGCGAACGTGAATTTGCGCTGCCATCTTCCCACACCAGGAGTGGAACATGTGACTTGTTTTGACCCCACCCCTCAAAGAATCAGAATTAAGAGTAATTCAGAATCGGAATCAATAAACAGAACCAGAATCAGAATCGTTAAAATCCAAACAATACTCAACCCTATTCATAAGACACCTTGTACAAACACCCGATAACCCTGTGTTTTTATGCCTGTTCTGAACGGTCTACACTGGAAGGTGGGGGAGAGGTTGTACACCAGCTCTACCTCTGGAGTGTGCTCTTTCAGCCTCTACAGTCTCCCTACAAGAATTCAGGGATCTTTAGATGTTCCTTTGAAATCGTGATAGAAGTTTCATTTGTGTAGCTTCCACTTTAGCTTGTAGCTAGTGTGATCATATGTGTAGCTTCCCCATTAGCTTGTAGCTAATGTGGTCATTTGTGTAGCTTCCCCATTAGCTTGTAGCTAATGTGGTCATATGTGTAGCTTCCACATTAGCTTGTAGACATTAGCTTGTAGATAATGTGGTCATATGTGTAGCTTCCATGTTAGCACATTAGCTTGTAGCTAATGTGGTCATATGTGTAGCTTCCACATTAGCTTGTAGATAATGTGGTCATATGTGTAGCTTCCACATTAGATATGTGTAGCTTCCCCATTAGCTTGTAGCTGATGTGGTCATATGTGTAGCTTCCACATTAGCTTGTAGACATTAGCTTGTAGATAATGTGGTCATATGTGTAGCTTCCACATTAGATATGTGTAGCGGTCATATGTGTAGCTTCCCCATTAGCTTGTAGGTGATGTGGTCATATGTGTAGCTTCCACGTTAGCACATTAGCCTGTAGCTAATGCGGTCATATGTGTAGCTTCACATTTGACCATTTTGAACCATTCAAAATAAACGAGGTCAAATGATGGGAGCAGCGGGTTAAATAATGACATCAGACAGCACCGTTATTGTATGAAAATTCCGACGTGTATTTTTTTAGTTATAGAAAAGGAGTAGGACATATACAATGAGCTCACACACTTTCACCATATGCAATGGTAACTTTCAGAAAGAAATATCTGGATTCTCCTGTGACAATTCTTAACTCTACATTCAACTGAATTCCACATTTTAATCCCACACATTTTGTGAACTGGTTGCATGGTGGCACAGTGGTTAGCATGGTCGCCTCACAGCAAGAAGGTCCTGGGTTTGAGCCCCGTGGTAGTCCAGCCTTGGTGGGTCATCCCGGGCCATCCTCTGTGTGGAGTTTGCATGTTCTCCCCGTGTCTGTGAATTTCCTCCGGGGGCTCCGGTTTCCTCCCACAGTCCAAAGACATGTAGGTCAGGTGACTTGGCCATACTAAATTGTTCCTAGGAATGAATGTGTGTGTGTGTGTGTGTGTGTGTGTGTGTGTGTGTGTGTGTGTGTGTGTGTGTGTGTGTGTGTTAGCCCTGTGATGGCCTGGCAGCCTGTCCAGGGTGTCTCCCCGCCTGCCACCCAATGACTGCTGGGATAGGCTCCAGCATCCCCGCGACCCTGAGCAGGATAAGCGGTTAAGACAATGGATGGATGGACATTTTGTGAACTCACACCAGTGCAACTGCAAACAATGTGGGATGGAAACACCAGAGGGACCTCTGTAGTGCAGTACCTGTAAGCTAATGGCTAACAACAATATACCAAAATGCATAAAATAAAATGCAGTTCTAAACTAAATGCAGTTAGGTGTGATCCATAAACTATCATGTGATAGGAGGTTGTCGTTGGAAAATAAAATGTGGCATGTCAAAAGAAGGCTAGCACAAGTCAGGCTAACGTTCTCCCTGTCTTACTTCTCTGTCTTCAGCCATGCACTCATTCCTGCTCATGTCTCACTTTCTTTCTGTCTGTCTTTGTCTTTGTCTTTGTGTCTGTCTGTTTGTCTTGGTCTGTCTGTTTGTCTTTCTGTCAGTCTGTTCCTGTCAATTTACCTGCAAAAATGTTGAATTAACACTTGTCTAAATCTGTTATCTCTGTCCGTCTTTCTCCTCCCAGGTAAGTCAGAGCAGTCGAGCTGTGAGACGGACCAGTTCCGCTGTTCTAATGGGAAGTGTATCCCAGAGTGGTGGAGGTGTAACTCCATGGACGAGTGCGGCGATAACTCTGATGAGGAGCTGTGTGTGCAGACCAACCCCTCTGCAGCCTTCTCCTTCCAGCCCTGCGCCTACAACCAGTTCCCCTGCCTGTCCCGCTACACCCGCGTCTACACCTGTCTGCCGCACGCACTCAAATGTGATGGCAGCATTGACTGTCAGGTAGATAACACACACACACACACTATGACTGAAAGCTTATGTGGAATCAGGAACAATTTATTTGTCATTTCATCTATGTACTGTGTACACAAAAGAAACCAAATGCCATTTCCCCCAGCCCATAGCAGTGCAACACAAAAGACAAAAACACACATCCAAAAACTACCAAAAACATACAAAAACAGTGAAAACAAAAAACAAAAAACAGGTCCAACTACACAGTCCACCCAGTGCAACACAGCAAAAACTACACTGTCCAGAGAACGAATGCCAGCCAGTTGACTGTTGGAACTGCCGGTCTGCATGGGCTAGCAGTTAGCCTAGCCTGCCCCGCGTCCACGTCCTGTCAGACTGCCCACGGTGTTTCCTCTGCAGGCGAAGCTCCAGGCAGGGCCGTGGTCCCCAGGCCCATCACGTGCAGCAGACCAGGCTCCTTCAGCCGATCCAATGCCAGCTCTCCAGCCAGACACCTTAGACACACCTCCCCACACTCCACACGATGACACAAACACAGACACAGATAAAAACACTGCACAGTCGATGCTAGGCGAGGCCGCTGCCAGACTGCCTCCGTGTTTTCTCTCGTGCAGGGCCGTGGGCTAGCAGTTAGCTTAGCCTGCCTGGCTTCCGTGTCTTGTCAGACCGCCCTCGGTGTTTCCTCCTCGGGCCGCAGCAGACCAAGCTCTCTCAGCCGATCCAGCGCCAGCTCTCCAGCCAAGTGATTGACGATCAAAACAAAAAACTTCACACGATGACACAAACTTAGACGCAGACATGGATAAAGACACTGCATAATTGGTACTGGGTGAGGCCACTGCAAACGCAAGTCCGTGCCGCCATCTTTAGCTAATGCTATTCCATGGATGAGTTATGATAACACTGCTGTATTCCCTCTGTTGGGTATATTGGATGTTTCATCTCACTAAATTTTTATGAATAATCAATTTATCATTTTTATCGTGTGTGTTTTTTCAATAACCTGCCTGTTGAGCCTTTTTTATAAACATAGGTGTCCATGTCTCTCTGCCCTGGTAGCGAGCAGCCTCGCCACAGTAATATTTGTGGGACATTCCATCATGGAAATCAGTGAAATAGCATTGCAGTCATTCATGTTGTGATTCATTTGCTGTGGAGGGTGGATGACAGTTCAGCTGCTTGAACACTTAAATGGAAGTATCTCCCCAAACGTCAGTCAAATTATAAATTTATCAATTTCTTCACAGACTACCGTAGCTGTTGTTAGCCTCCATTTTTTTCAAGTGATTCGCTGTCTACACCGATGACAGTGTTCAGGGCTCTGCGTATTGTAAAAAAAAGAAAGAAAAAAAAGTTGCATTTTGGCCACTTCCACTGATAATGTAAATATAGACTGTTATAGAGTGGTTAAAGACTGATGTTTGTTTGTAAGCCAACAAAAGTTAGCTTCACCATGGCTTTTTCTGCTATCTCTATGGAAAAATCAAATAGAGTTTTGGCCTGAAATGGTTTTGGCCTGAAATGAGATCTGTGGACAACACAAGAGATTTGGATGGTTTGTCTATGAGATAGTTTTTCTGTATCTCATAAATACTTGAAGATTTATAAAATCAAGGTTTGATGGTACAGATGTGTGAAATCAATTCTTTTTCCCATTGAGTGAGCCAAGGTAAGCCATGGCTGTAAAATGTCAACCTACTTTTGGGGTTAAGTAATGAAAACTGGACCACTCTATGAATTTGGTTGTTTCCAGGACCTGGGAGACGAGATCGACTGTGATGTTCCGACATGCGGGGAACGCTTGAGGAACTTCTATGGATCCTTCAGCTCTCCTAATTACCCAGACTTTTACCCTCCTGGCAGCAACTGCACCTGGCTTATAGACACCGGTGACCATAGGAAGGTAACTTTGTACCCAACTGCCCATATTTCTACCATTCCTGCCATCTCTGGACCTGGGCTAGATTGGGAGTTTAAAGGATGAATTGATCCCACAATCTGCATTAAACAATCGTTTCTACGTCCTCTGACATCCAACTCCCCACTAAGATCAACAGAGAGCATAGAGAGAAAATACCAGATTAGTTTAAAGAAGCAGCAATGATGAAAAGGTGTTGTGGGAACTGTAATATAGAGCCAATTCAACCTGTCCAAACAACTGTTGTAATTCACAAAGTAATGTGGGAAAGGAAGGACTTGCAGTTGTTGTGAAAATGGTGAATAGTAGTCATATGTTAAGATGTAGATTGGGTTTGATTAGAATGCTTTTGGCATTTCAGGTGTCCACCTAGAACAGCCAGTACAGAGCACAGCAGTAGCAGTAAAGTTGAGACAGTGATAGGTCTGCTGAGTAGGATGTTAAGATAAGCCTAGTAGTTTAGTTTCCTTTGTCATGCTGCTGGTTCCTTCTGAAAACTGTGTCCTGTCTACAGGTCATTTTACGGTTCACGGATTTTAAGCTGGACGGGACTGGCTATGGAGACTATGTCAAGGTTTATGATGGTTTGGAGGAGAACCCCCGACACCTCCTCAGGGTCTTAACGGCCTTTGATTCCAGAGCTCCTGTTGCCGTGGTTTCATCATCCGGACAGCTCAGAGTCCATTTCTATGCTGACAAGATTAATGCTGCGAGAGGATTCAATGTTACCTATCAGGTATGTCCTTCCATCTGTCTGCCTGCCTGTTAGGTTGTTGTGGTCTTCTTGTGAGGAGACACAGCAGGAAACAAACTACTGAGACTAGCAGTGCTAGCCTGATAACCACAGAAAATTACCACAGAACCACCTCGGTAATTTTCTGAACCAAAGGGGGGGGGGGGCTAAGAGTACATCTGTCACCATCTTACAATGCTGTGTTTGCAAACATTTCCAAATCCTCTGTGAATAGTACACATGGCCACTGTGACTCTAGTTAATGGTCACACCCATATGTGCATATGAAACTGGTCATTGGTTTGGGTCGTTATGCCACTGTATTGTTTATAAGGGTGGGATACCTGCAGTCAGTTGAAATTCAGTTGACTGAAGAGATCACTTAGATGATGATGACACATTTCTGTCAATGAACATTGTGTCCAGATGAACTGATTCAACTTTCTTTGATAAAAAAAAAAAAGTACAAATGTACAGCTATGAAACAAACCGGTTCTACTTATGCTTCTGGATCTCAGTCAAAGTTTTGCCCTGGCTACAGCCCTGCTTATAACCTGTGTGTGTGTGTGTGTGTGTGTGTGTGTGTGTGTGTGTGTGTGTGTGTGTGTGTGTGTGTGTGTGTGTGTGTGTGTGTTGATAGGTGGATGGGTTCTGTTTGCCTTGGGAGATTCCTTGCGGGGGGAACTGGGGTTGCTACACAGAGCAGCAGCGCTGTGACGGGTTCTGGCACTGCCCCAACGGTCGGGATGAGCTCAACTGTTCCGCTTGCCAAGAGGATGAGTTCCCCTGTTCACGAAATGGAGCCTGCTACCCTCGATCGGACCGCTGCAACTACCAGAACCGCTGTCCCAATGGTTCTGATGAAAAGAACTGCTTCTTCTGCCAGCCTGGAAACTTCCACTGCAAGGTAAATGCCTTGCATTTGCTGTATTGCAGCACATCCTAGCTTGTCCCCTCACTGTCAGTCATCAGTCTGAGCTTGGGAAGATGCTGTTGGAAAAGACACAAGTACCATTGATCAAACAGAACAATCAGCAACATGTTCCTTTTCTAGCAACAAATTGTTTCTGCAAGATTGTGCATAGTGATGTTGATCAGTCACATATCTCTGGTACAGAATAATCGGTGTGTGTTTGAGTCATGGGTATGTGACGCCCAGGACGACTGTGGGGATGGCAGCGACGAGGAGAGCTGTCCCGTCATTGTACCTACACGAGTCATCACTGCCGCCGTCATCGGTAGCCTCATCTGTGGCCTCCTGCTGGTCATTGCTCTGGGCTGCACCTGCAAACTCTACTCCCTCCGCATGTTTGAACGCAGGTGAGGAAGGCCAGCTACTTGTGAAGGGAAGTGATTGTACATCACTGAGCTCCTGAGTTGTCAGAATCACTGTTGACCAGAGGCTTTAGGTGTTTATACAGCTCAAATATTTAACCTCAGGTTAGTCTTGTTTTCCAAATGTAGCAGATTTTCGTACAAATCCTTGTAAAGCTGAACTAAAGATTTCATTCATGTTCTCAGACATTGAGTCGTTGTTTTCATACGCCTCCAAAATCTGTCAACATTTTGATGCCCACCTGTAAGGACATATGTCTGGATACGTATGCATTTCAGCTCTATGAAAAAATGGATGGGGTTGGAAATAGATGGCTTCAAACTATGTCCAATGGTATTATTATTGAACTGTTTTACCTTTTGATTTAATGTTATAATTATGGGGGGGGTTTTTTCTTCTGAGATGAAATATTGAAGTTGCAAAAAAACATTTAAAAATCACTGCCCTACCTAGTTGAGCATAAATTCTCAGTGGTGTACCAGTGTCCCTCCCAACTCCACCATTATCCTTCCATCTAGGTCATGTGCTGTCATAGTAGGTTCAATTGCTGATATTTCATCTTTTTACAAGACGAAAACAGAGAAGTATTAAAAGGGATGGAACCCATTATGTTGCTGGGCATCTAATAAAATGTGGCTTTGTGTTAGCCAGATTAGACTGGGTTTTGTCACAGTATGTATGATGTCCATCCTTCCCTTACAAAACCCATAGTTTAATCTGGCTAACACAAAGCTACATTTTATTACATGCCCAGTAACATCCCTTTTAATACTCCTCCTCTGTTTTCATCTTGTAAAAAGATGAAATATCAGTAATTGATATCACCGCGACAGCACATGACATAAAGATGGCAAACGGAGTGGGTGCGATGATGCGTCCCTGTTTCACCCCTGTTTCCACAGTAAAGGGCCCTGACTCAGATCTGCTGTTTCTGAGTTCTGTGAGTGACGTGCCATCATGTAGAAGCCTCAATATTCTTATGTCTTTGTCAGGGCAGCCATATCTTGATAGTATGCTCCACAGAGCCTGGCAGTCTACTGAGTCAGATGCCTTTGTCAGGTCTATGAAAGCCATGTACAAAGGCTGCCTTTGTTCACGGCATTTTTCCTGGAGTTGGCATACTGTAACTATCTTGTCTGCTGTACCTCTGGATGGGCAGAAGCCACACTGAGATTCTGGGAATACTTACTCAGCCAGTGGTAGCAGTCGGTTTGCGATGACGTGAGCAAGGACTTTGCCTGTTGTTGACAGGAGTGAGATGCCGCTGTTGTTTCCGCATTCCGCCTTGTCCCCTTTCTTGAATATGGCCACTATTAGAGCATCCCCTGAGCACTGAAGGAAGTTCTTTACCCGGACCTTGAAGAGGATGGCATGGATGTGGTACAGGAGCTCTGGTCCACATTCTTTTAAGATCTCAGCTGGGATCTCAGCTGGGATCCCCTCTGGACCAGTGGCCTTGTTTTTCTTAAGGCTCCTGATGGCATCTCGAACCTCTGTCATGGTGGGAGGTTCCCCAATGTCCACTCTGATGGGACTCCGGGTAATGTGGCTGGCAATGTCTGGTTCAGCTGTGCTGTTGCGGTTGAAGAGTTCCTGCAAGTGCTCCTTCCATCGGGCGTTAATGGACTCGTCCTTCAGCAGCTCCTGCCCGTCCTTTGAGCTCAGGAGGTTTAAGTCACGATTTCTTGGACCATAGACGGCCTTAGTAGTGCTGAAAAAGTCTCTGGTGTCACCTGAGTCTGCCAGTTGCTGGATTTCCAGAGCCTCTTCTGTCCAACAACAGTTCGTAACCTCCCTCACCCGTCTCTGGACGTCCACCACTCTTAACCTTGCAAGTTACATCATTTTGCCAGGCATGCAAGGCTTTCCTTTTCTTGGAGGTGAGGTGTTCTAGCTCTATGTCATTCTCATCAAACCAGTCCAAGTGTTTTCTGGACTTGTACCCAAGGGTAGTTTTGCAGGTGTTGAAGATGGTGGATTTGAGCAGGCTCTAGTGCTTCTCAATGTCATCATGATATTCCTGTTGGAGGATTTCCTCAAGAGAAGTCTGTAGTTGCTACTGGGTGGCAGTTTTATTCAAGCTTTCAAGTTTCAGTTTTGACCAGATCTGCTTCTTTTAAACCTTCCTGTTCCTCTTGAGTTTGATGGACATCGTGGAGTGGATAAGGTGATGTCCAGCAGTCATCTGCATTGATCATAGCTCTCATGACATTCACATCACAGCGGTCCCTGGTTCGTACAATGACATAGTCAAGGAGCTGCCACTGTTTGGAGTAGGGGTGTACTCCAAAATGCCTTAAATTTGTTTTTCTGGCAAAACAGAATGTTAGTGATGGTGAGGTTGTACTGAGCACATTTGCTAAGAAACAGAACTCTATTGGAGTTGATGTTCCCGATGCCTTCCTTTCCTATAGTGCCCTTCCAGAGGTGTTGGTCCCGGCCGACCCTAGCGTTGAAGTCTCCTAGAAGAATAATCTTATCCTTTTTGGGGATTCTTGACAGGGTCTCGTCTAAGCACATGTAGAAGGTCTCGTTTACTTCCTCTTCAGAGTCTAAAGTAGGGGCATAGGCACTCACAACTGTTGCCATCTGGTTGTTGGCAAGCAAAAGATTGATGGTCATGAAATGCTTACTGAGCCCCACAGGAAGTTCAGAGAGGTGGCTGATAATCTGGTTCCTGGTGGCAAATCCAACACAATGGATCCTGGGCTCATCAGCAGCTTTTCCTTTACAGAAGAAGGTGTAGCCACCTTTCTCTTCCTTCAGTTGTCCTTCATCTGCCCGTCGGGTTTCAGAAGGAGCAGCTATGACAATCCGGCATCTCTTCAGTTCTCTAGCGATGATCGCGGTTCTCGTCTGCCGTCTGTCACTGGTTGCACTATCCATCAGTGTGGGCACATTGCAGGCTCCAAAGTTCATGTTTCTATGTTTCTGACCATATGTGGTGATCCCTCTGGATGTGGTAATCCAGTCAGGAGATTTGAGGCAGGCTATTTTTAGGGCACGTTTTCTAGCCCCTTCCCCAGGTGGGGTGAGTAGAATGGATCCTAAAGAGCGCTGCACAGTCATAGGTGCAGCTACCGAAGGGCTCTTTCTACCTCATTCTAAGAGCCCAGCGACTGAATCTGGTACCCACCACCTGATGTGCCGGCTCATGACTAGGGGCTTCCAGATCTCACAATCCTGCCCCCATCGCCACTTGCCAGTCGCCATAGGACTTAATCTGGGATGTTAGCGTGGATTCCTTTTATGGAGGACACCTGTGTGTGACTTTGTTGAACATGGGGAGACTGGTGCACAGACAGCCACCACACGTTCCTAGACATAGCTGGTTCAGGATCCAGTGGCATGGAGTCTAAAACGACTGGGGGTCCATTTCTGCTGCAGCCTTCATCCGCCTTCCCAGCTGTTGTGATCCTTCCCTAAAGTCAGCCATCATCCTCCACCTGTTCCACTGTTGAGGTGTTGGTTGGATTGCTGTTTGTCAGGGACCTCCCCCTTGACCTTACCGCCATGGGTGACCCTACCAGGAGTATAGCTCCAGATGGCATTGCTCTCAGGATCTCAGGACCATGCAAACTTCTCCACCACTACAAGGTGACAATCCATGGAGAAGACACATCTATCAGTACATATCGATCAGTCTCAGTACATGTCCATCAGTCTATCAGTACATATCTATCAGTCTCAGTTCATTGATAACCACCTCCTCCAGTTCCTACAGGAACCTTGGGGTGATGACCGAAAGATTATCATTCTCTGACCACATTATGACTGTCTCCAGTTGCTGCTTTGTATAAAATTTGAAAAATCACATGGTGTCTATGAGAACATGTTACCAGGTCCTGGTCCAGACTCTAGTCCTCTCTGTTAGACTACCTGTTAGACTGCAAAAGAAAGTGTAATATACTTATCATTAACGCTGTAAAGAATCCAGATTGATGCTGTGTATTTGGTTTTTAACCTGACAAGATATGAGCATGCTTCTTCTATTTGTGTCTTTATATTGACTACCTGTTGATGAACACAGAAAATTCAAAACCTGGTTGTTCAAACCAGACCTGAAGTCAGTTATGTATCAATGTGAGCCTATTTTGACCTATAGATTGTTTGCATATGATGTCACGTCACTGTGTTGCTGTGGCACGAACTACAGATGGAGGGCAGGAAGTAATTTTTTACATATGAAGCACTATCACAAACTTTCGAAATGCCTGTTTGGCATCATTTATGGTTGCTCAAATTGATCAAACTGAGAAACCACAAGGAGTTTTTATTGAGTACCAAAAGTTGTTGTTCATGGGGGGGATGCAAGAAATTGACCAAAAAACGCCGGAGAAAATGGCTTGCAAACCTTTTACATTACATTCCAGTCATTTAGCCGACACTTTTATTCAAGGCGACTTACAATAAGTGCATCATTTAACGTAGGAGATCAGGAGAACTACTAGTCATCAGAGGTCATAAGTGCATCTAAACAAGCATCTAAGAGCAAAACCAGTGCTAAAGTAAAAGCACAAAAGCTTTTTTTTTTAAATGAGTGCTAAGAGTGAGTGGTAAGTGAAAAAGATAGGAAGGTACTTGGTGTGTCATCTGGACAGAAGAAAGACAAGGAGACTTGGTGGTACTCGCTCAGGTTGTCAGCCATTGTTACTTTCTGAAGCGCAACTTTAGAAACATGTCTTGAAAATTACATCACCTTAAACGCTCTCACATCACATCCGCATCTAAAGGGAGACGCATGCACATTGTACCCGGTCTTAAAGCGATATACACACAAATGTTGCGTCCATTCTTAATGGGTTGTCATTTATCGGCCGTTATAAACGCCGATGCCAATTTATCTGCAATTAACTCATATCGGCTGATAATATCAGCACGCTGATGTATTTTGATTTGATTTTGATATACTTTAATCATCCCCATAAGGAAATTACACTCTGCATTTAGCCCATCCTAGTTGTGTAGCTAGCAGTCAAGTCAATTTATTTGTATAGCCCAATATCACAAACAGTGGGCAGCTGCCGTGCAGCGCCTGGGGACCAACTCCAGTTCGTCTTGCCATGCCTAGGTCAGGGGCACCTTGGTCTAGCAGAGTCAGATAAGGCTTATGTATGCAGTGACCACTTTGTCAAAGGTAACATAACTTATGTGGCTATGTTTATGTAGCTAACTGTTCGTCCATAACATGGAACATTTTAAGATATGACATTGCAACTACAATTTGTGTTGTTTGGCTTAGTCTAAGACACACCTTAGAAATTATAGTTGCTGTGTTTGATCTTAGTTTCCCTGTGTTGGGATCTGCAGAAGTGTGTTTTAGAAACTGACAGTTACTGTCATTTCCCTTCGTTGGGTAGGGTAGGCTACAATTACATGTACATACATCTTATACAAAAACAAAAGCAATTAATTTACTGGTGTTTCACCGGAATTTTGAGTGGTTAATCCAGTAACGTTAAGTAAACAACCGTAACGTTAACATTGAGCGGTGCCACGGCATTTACTGTTTGTCGCTAGGTTAATCCACAGGACCATAAAAGACAACCCACTCACCCTGGCAAAAACCAAACGACAGTCATTGTGCAGCACCTTGGTGCCAAGGTTGTGGACCCAACTGCTAACAAAAGTTGTATGCCTCCATGCTTTTGTATGCTGCATTTGTTTTCTTGAATATAAGGATGTCTGGAGGACAAGGTAATTGCTTATACCTACTGCCTCAATAGCAGGCAAGTCTTTCAATTCAGTTAAAAAAATCCCTCTTCATAAAATAAGGATCATGTCCAGCATATCTTACTTTCTGTTGATACCTTTCTCTCATAATATCATCTAAGCTAGCATAGTTCGGGCTTTCCGCCATCTTGTCCATTCTGCTTTTCACTTCCTGCCCTCCATCTGAATCTTGCGCATCATCAGAATCACGTGACTGCAAACAAGCTATACAGACTGTGACTGGCTCCTGCCTGGCGGCCCTTCTTCTTTAGATAATTGATGTAATTGGTTATTACAGGTCGTTTGAGACCCAGCTGTCTCGGGTGGAGGCGGAGCTACTGAGGAGGGAGGCCCCGCCTTCTTATGGTCAGCTGATTGCCCAAGGGCTCATCCCACCAGTGGAAGATTTTCCTGTCTGCTCTGGAAATCAGGTACTCGCACTCAGAATACACACAGACAGACAGACAGGTTTTCAGACACTGAAACAGGCAATCACACAGACTTACAGACAGACAGATGGGATGTTTATTAGTCTTGAACTCCCCCAAAACGAGCATGGGAGCATCTGGTGTACATAGACAGTTGCAACGTATACCAGATGCTCCCATGCTCGTTTTGGGCGATTTCAACCATTGCAAACTTGAAATGTCTGTAATTGAGTTTCAACAGTACATTAAAGTGACACTAGAAACAGTAAAATTCTTGACAACTGCTATTGAAATATCCAGAACACATATACAGCTAGAGCCAAACCGCTGCTGTCCAATTTTAATCACAACACTGTTCAGCTCATTCCCATCTACCACTCAATCCTTAAGAGGAGCAAATCTCTTGTTAAAACTGTTAAAGTCTAGTCCACTGACAGTATTGAAACTCTGAAGGGGTGTTACTTAAAACACAGACTGGGACATCGTCCATGAGTCTGATTTGAACAAATCCACAAGAGTCATCACAACTTACATTAACTTCTCTGTGGATGCTTTGATACCTTAAAAAACATAAAAAGTATCCAAACGAGTCCAACATTACTGAGGACATCGAGGATTGTATTGGATGCAGTAGGTTTGCTTTGAGGAATAAGGACCAAGTGCAACTAAGCTCAGCACAGAGCGAGCTGAACCAGAAACTCAACACAGCGAAAAGACTATACAGGTAATCCATTGAAAAGGAATTCTGTGCAAATAATACAAAGAAACTGGTCCACAATGAAATCTATTACAAATATGACTCCCACCAGGAAAACACTACACACAACAGACGACGATACTATGGCAGGTGACTTGAACAACCTCTATATTAGTCAAAGAAGGTTGAATCAGTTCCTCTGGACACGTTTATTGAGAGAAACGTTTCATCACTCATCTATAAGTGACCGCTTCAGTCTCTACTGACTGCAGGTATCACCACCCTTATAAACAATACAGTGGCAGGATGTCTGGGTGGCATGGCGGTCTATTCCGTTGCCTACCAACACGGAGATTGGCGGTTCGAATCCTCACGTTACTTCCGGCTTGGTCAGGCGTCCCTACAGACACAATTGGCTGTGTCTGCGGGTGGGAAGCTGGATGTGGGTATGTGTCTTGGTCGCTGCACTAGCACCTCCTCTGCTTTGTTGGGGCACCTGTTCGGTGGGGAGGGGGAACCTCGGGGAATAGCGTGATCCTCCCACATTCTATGTCCCCCTGGTGAAATTCCTTACTGTCAGCTAAAAAGAAGCGGCTGGCAACTCCACATGTATCAGAGGAAGTATGTGGTAGTCTGCAGCCCTCCCCGGATCAGCAGAGGGGGTGGAGCACTGACCAGGATGGCTTGGAAGAGTGGGTTAATTGGCCAAATACAATTGGGGAGAAAATGGGGGGAGGGGGCCCAAAGTGGCATAACGAACGAAAACAATGATTGGTTTCGTATGTAAATAGGCGTGACCATTAACTAGAGTTACATTGGCCATGTGTACTATTCACAGAGGATTGTGGAATAGTTGCAATCACAGCATTGTAAGATGGTGACAGATGTACTTAGCCCCCCCACCCTCAGCTCAGGGATGGTTGTTCCCTCTTCACATAGATGGCTTCTTTGACTCCCTGTTCAAACCAGCGTTCCTCCCTATTAAGGCTGCACAATATTAGGAAAAAAATCGATATGCGATAACGCTGTTGAATATTGTGACGACGATATGACTCACGATAAATAAACAAATATTGAAGTATACAATTTTAATGTCTTTCTGCTTCAGGTTGGCTGCTAACATAGAGCCCAGACATTGAACAGCCTGTGCACACTGAATAAACACTTGAAACGCAGTATTTCCATTCCAGCAACATGGTTTTATTGAAAAAAATGCACCTGGCTACAGCTGCTATATTGACTATGAACAAATACCACCAACTTGGTTCCATGGCAACACAGTTTCTTCATCACTTTAACACATTTGGGCCTATTTAAATACAGCAGCTACTAGGAGTTTAAATTATACATGATTGTGTAACAGTCTCCATTTAAAACTGATGTCTTCGGGCTTGCAATACATGTTTAATGGATGCTAAAATGCCTCCATCATGAAATGAGGGCGTTATCTCGGTTATCCCAAAGGAGGGAAAGGACAGATTAGAATGTGGATCATACAGACCAATTTCAGTGCTGAATATTGATTACAAATTATATACAGCCATCCTTGCCAAAAGACTGGAAAAGATCCTTCCCCAGCTTATACATAATGACCGGACTGGGTTTATCCCACAAAGCCAAGCTCACGATAATATTAGACGGTCATTGCACATATTAAACCATATCCAACATTACAAATTGGAAGCCCTCTTAGTTAGTCTGGATGCTGAGAAGGCTTTTGATTCAGTGAGTTGGCCGTTCTTATACAACATTCTTGAAAAATTTGGCCTACACAAAAACTTTGTAAAGGGCATCCGTACATTATATAATAAACCATTAGCCCGAATCAAAATAAATGGGTACCTTTCAGACACTATATATTAGAGCGTGGTTCGAGACAAGGGTGCCCAATCTCACCATTACTCTTTGCGCTTTATATTGAGCCTCTTGCACAGTGGATAAGGTAGACTGAAAGCATCAAAGGCATCTGCATAAATGGAGAAGACCACAAACTGGCATTGTACGCTGATGATAGTTTGATTTATTTAAGTAAACCCCTGAACTCACTTTCTGAATTAATGAAACTCCTAGAAACATTTGGTAGATATGCAGGATACAAACTAAATGTAAAGAAAACGCAAATTCTGGCTTTTAATTATGCACCCTCAAAACACCTTAGGGGAAAATTCCACCTTAATTGGAATCAGAACTCATTGAAATATTTAGGAATATACTTACCGAAAAAAATCTCAACACTGGCAGAGATAAATTATGGTCCCCTCTTAACAAAAATTAAAGATGACATACATAGATGGAATGCTGTCTCTTTCCTTGGTCTCAGTCATCGAATTGATTCTGTGAAGATGAACATCCTTCCACAATATCTCTATTTATTTCAAGCACTTCCTGTAGAAATGTCTTCAAAACAATTCTCCGAATTAAATAAGATCATTTCCAGATTTATTTGGCAGGGAAAAAAACCCAGGGTTAAACTCAAAACTCTACAACTACCAAGCGAGAAAGGAGGAATGTCATTACCCTGTGTCAAGGATTATTTTTATGCAGCTCAGACTAAACCCTTAATCAACATATGTAACCCAACATTTCATGCCAGGTGGAAAGACATGGAACTCTCCATTATGAATGATTCTCCAATTCATGCAGTATTGGCTCACAAAAATTTAGGAAGGTTTATAGATAAGGTGCAAAATCCATGCGTTAACGCCCAACTAAAAATCTGGAATATGATAAGAGAAGAATATAAACTGGGCCATACATTACAAATAATTCAATGGTGTGCCTATGATCCTGAGTTCAAGCTTAATAAAATGGATTATAGATTAAAGTCCTGGATTTCAAAAGGAATAACAACATTCTATTCCCTAACAGAAAAGGGACACTTAAAAGACTTTGAAAAGTTGAGGAAAGAATATGATCTTGAAAATCTGATTTTTATAGGTATCTCCAGATACGTAATCATTTTGAACATACCGTTAAAGATAAAACAGACTTTAATGATCCTATACTGAGGATATTTATTGGTGCCTATCAAAGAGACTCAAATAGGGGTGTTGTCTCGAGATGTTATAAAGGCCTTATGACAAAAAAATCCCACTCTACAGAATACATCAAAGAAAAATGGGGAAAAGAAGGTAACTTGACAATATCAAATGATGATTGGCTTGATGTATGTAAATTCCATTGGAAATGCACCAACTCCCACATATGGCGGAAGTTTGGGTGGAAGTGTTTTAGTCAATTTTTTATTACACCAAAACAGAAAGCACATATTGATTGGGGGGGGGGGCACCAAATGTTGGAGACAGTGTGGACTTCAGGAAGCCAACCACTGGCACATATTCTGGGAGTGCCCAATGATAAGACCTTTCTAGGCAGAGCTTCACAAAGCATTGAAAAGCATCCTGAACAATGATCTGCCCTGGCAATTTTCCACAATATTATTAGGAAATGCCGATTTCCAGGCAGGACGGCTGGATTAATATTTATTTGGTATTTTGACATGTGCTGGTAAAAAAGCACTCACAAGACATTGGTTACTTCCTGAACCCCCCACAATACAGGAGTGGATAGATATAGTAAATGACATTTATGTTATGGAAAAGATGACTTTTTCCCCCCGTCTTCAGAAAAAGAAGTTTGTTAAATTCTGGACCAAGTGAGTCAAATATGTGTGGCCCTTAAGGCCAGATTTTGTGGAGATATTGAATTAATTAGATTTTAATACACCCTCTCTCTCTACCCTCACACTCCTTTTCCCTACCATGCATTGGGAACCTTCATACTCTCCCTACCACAAACTGGGAATCCTCATATCACCTCTCTCCTGTATAGTCTTATGTACACACGTTACCTCTCCCAAATTGTATAAAGTTCTTAAAGTTTGCCTTTTTTTATGTGTGTGTGTGTATGTATGTATGTATGTATGTATGTATGTATGTATGTATGTATGTATGTATGTATGTATGTATGTATGTATGTGTATATATACGTATACAGTGCATCCGGAAAGTATTCACACCCCTTCACTTTCCCCACATTTTGTTATGTTACAGCCTTCTTCCAAAATGGATTAAATTCCTTTTTTTTCTCTCATCAATCTACACACAATACCCCATAATGACAAAGTGAAAAAGGTTTTGTAGAAATTTTTGCAAATTTATTAAAAATAAAAAACTGAAATATTGCATGTACATAAGTATTCACACCCTTTACTCAGTACTTGGTTGAGGCACCCATGGCAGCGATTACAGCCTCAAGTTTTCTTGGGTATGAAGCTACAAGCTTGGCACACCTATATTTGGGGTATTTCTCCCATTCTTCTCTGCAGATCCTCTCGAGCTCTGTAAGGTTAGATGGGGAGCGTCGCTGCACAGCTATTTTCAGGTCTTTCCAGAGATGTTCAATGGGGTTCAAGTCTGGGCTCTGGCTGGGCCACTCAAGGACATTCACAGACTTGTCCCGAAGCCACTCCTTCGTTGTCTTGGCTGTGTGCTTAGGGTTGTCGTCGTGTTGAAAGGTAAACCTTCGCCCCAGTCTGAGGTCCTGAGCACTCTGGAGCAGGTTTACACCAAGTATCTCTCTGTACTTTGTTCCATTCATCTTTCCCTCGATCCTGACTAGTCTCCCAGTTCCTGCCGCTGAAGAACATCCCCAGAGCATGATGCTGCCACCACCATGCTTCACTGTAGGGATGGTATTAGCAAGGTGATGAGAGGTGCCTGGTTTCCTCCAGACATGACGTTTGGCATTCAGGCCAAAGAGTTCAATCTTGGTTTCATCAGACCAGAGAATCTTGTTTCTCATGGTCTGAGAGTCCTTTAGGTGCTTTCTGGCAAACTCCAAGCGGGCTGTCATGGGCCTTTTACTGAGCAGAGGCTTCCGTCTGGCCACTCTACCATAAAGGCCTGATTGGTGGAGTGCTGCAGAGATGGTTGTCCTTCTGAAAGGTTCTCCCATCTCCACAGAGGAACGCTGGAGCTCTGTCAGAGTGACCATCGGGTTCTTGGTCACTCCCTGACCAAGGCCCTTCTCCCCTGATTGCTCAGTTTGGCTGGGCGGCCAGCTCTAGGAAGAGTCCTGGTGGATCCAAACTTCTTCCATTTGCGAATGATGGAGACCACTGTGCTCTTCGGGACCTTCAAAGCTGTAGAATTTTTTTTGTACCCTTCCCCATATCTGTGCCTCGATACAGTCTTGTCTCAGAGGTCAACAGACAATTCCTTTGACTTCATGGCTTGGTTTCTGCTCTGACATGCACTGTCAACAGTGGGACCTTATATAGACAGGTGTGTGCCTTTCCAAATCATGTCCAATCCATTGAATTTACTAGAGGTGTGTAGAATGTTGAGGAAAAAAAAGAATTTAATCCATTTTGGAATAAGGCTGTAACATAACAAAATGTGGGGAAAGTGAAGGGGTGTCAATACTTTCCGGATGCACTGTATATGTAGTTTTTTGTTTGTTTGTTTGTTTTTTTTTTGTTTTTGTTTTTTTACTTGTAAGTTTAAAAAAAACCTGAATGGCAGAAGAAAATGAAACTTATTGTTTTGATATACATTTTCTGGTGTGAAAAATAAAGAATTAAAAAATAATAATAAATAAAACTGATGTCTTACCAATTGTGCACGGTAACTAATGTTAGAATTTTATTTTTTACATTATATTTTGTTACTGAGGCGGAATCAGCCAAGTGACACTACCGTCTTTTTTTCCAGAAGGGGCCATCAAAGTCAACACAACCTGCATATACCATTTATCGCAGTTCAACCAGTCTTTTGCGATAGGTATATCGCACATGTTGATGTCGCGATGATGGTAAATTTTCGATATATTGTGCAACCCTACTCCCTATCAAGGATGTGCACATTCTCATCCTTGAAAGAGTGGCCACTGGCCTGTAGATGGTGTAGACTGTGGAGTCCTGGTCTGTAGATGGTGTAGACTGTGGAGTCCTGGTCTATAGATGGTGTAGACTGCAGAGTCCTGGTCTGACGTGTTAGCTCTCCTGTGTTGTGTCATCCTCTTGGCCAACGTCTGTTTAGTTTCCCCAATGTACAAGTAACAGCAAATCATCCTGGCACTTAACAGCTACACTACTATATTGCTCTGTTTGTGCCAGGGGACCTGATCCTTGAGATGGACCCACTTCTGGTGCAGTGTGTTTTGGGATTTGAAAGCAACTGAGACGTGGTGTTCTGAAAATACGTGTCTCAGCTTTTCCAACACTCCCACCACATACAGAATCACCACTGGTTTACACTTAGACAGCTGTTGTCCTTCTCCTCTCTTCGATCAGCTGGTGCACTGTTTGGGCGTCTTCCTGGCTTTGACAAACGCCCAGTTAGGATAACCACACTTAACTAGGACCTGTTTAATGTGGGTTTTCTCCCCCCGGCCACTTTGTTGGTGGGGACGTTGTCAGCTCGGTGGTCCAACGTCCTGATGCTCCTGGTTTGTGCTCCAGTAGATGATGAGAGTCAAACCTTAAGTACTGATCAGTATGTGTTGGTTTACGGTAAACATCAACAATCAAATGTCCCCCATCACCAACTGCAATTTCAGTGTAAGGAGACTAACCTGTCATGTTCCACATCCTCCCTGGTGAACTTGATGTGGTGTCCACAGAGTTAATGTGGTCGGTGAAATGTGGTACGTCCTGACATTTAATTATAACCCAGGTGTCAGCCACAAATCTCAACCAAAGGCTTGGTGGTTTCCCTGGACAGGACATCAGAGCCTCTTTTCCACTTCCTCCATATACAAGTTGGCCACTACAGGTGAGACTGGGAAACCCATGGCACACCCTTTCTTCTGCCTTTTTTATAAGGGTGGGGTGTCTGCAGTCAGTTGAGACTGAAGAGGTCACTTAGATGATGATAAAACGTATCTGTCAATAAACGTTATGTCCAGATGAACTGATTCAACCTTCTTGTATTTTCTTACCTGGATTACTGAGCATGCCTCAGGACATCTGGGGGATCATTGTCCACCACTGATCCATAAGGCTTTTATTACTCAGGTTCATTCTTACACATACTTGGGTGTATATATTGACAGTAATCTGTCTTGGAATGACCATTGTAATTCTGATTGTACCAGGATCCACCAGAGACTACTTTTTTACTTGTTGCGTAGGGTGTTTGGGGTTGGACAGAAGGTAATGGTGTTATGTTGTCATGCTGTGATAGAGAGTATGTTATATGTTACAGGATTTCGGCTTGCTTTGGTAACATATCAGTTAAGTTAAAATATCACAAACACAGCAATGAAAGTGATGGGGGTGAGGGAGCATCCCTTCCTCCCTCCAGATGCTTTTTGAGAAGACAACAGTTGAACAGGCCGGGACCCCTCTCATGTTCTGTATTCAGAATACCAACTTCTCCCATCAGGCAGATGCTACAGGGTTCCAGTTAAATACAGGAAAACATACCTGAACCGATATCAAAACTCTTTCATCCCTCTATCAGTGAATCTCCTAAACTAGGAACACAAGGAGGGTGGAAATGAGGGGCTGTGTTGCACGTATTTGTCTGTGCTATGCACTTGATTTGTGTTATTGCGCTATGATGCATGTATTTTTGTGTTCAGCCTTTATGTCCCAGACACATGTCCCTAGGGACAAATAAAGTAATATTGAATGGTTTGATTCTCTTCTCCATCTTCCCTCGGTCTGTCCCACCAAGTCGTTTTAGTTTAACAGAGTATGCTCACTGTTCTGAATGCATGTATGTTTCTCTGTCTGTCTGTCTGTCTGTCTGTCTGTCTGTCTGTCTGTCTCCTGCTGTTTGCTCAGGGAAGCAGGTCAGTTCAGTGGAGAATGATCTTTCTCTCCTCTTGTTCTCTCCTTCTCTCCTCCCCAGCTCTGCTTTCCTCTCTACTCATATTGTAATCTTTCTTTAGTCCCCCCTCTTCTCTTCCTCCCCTCTTTCCCGTCTTCCATATCAAGAGGATGGTTTGATGTCTCACCTGCTGGCTCCCCTGTAACCTCCTTCTCAAGCATCTGTCACTTCCTCCTTATAGAGTCTCTGTTTTGTGGAACATAGATGAATGTATCTGTAGCAGGTGACAGCTCAGATCTGTCAGACATGACATGCTGTATGATTTATGATATGTGCAGTATTCTACATGATGTATGCTAATGGACTTATGGTAGAAGTAATTGCTTGATAAAGTGTTGCTATTAGGAGCTCTCACCAAATTCTCCTCTTTTCTCTCCAGGCCTCAGTCTTAGAGAATCTGCGCCTTGCTGTCCGCTCACAGCTTGGCTTCTCCTCCCTGCGTCTCACCTCCTCCAGTCGTCATGGTAACCTGTGGAGACGTTTCTTATCCTTCTCACGATCAAGGCGGTCAGGTTCTCTCCCACTGGTCTCCTCTGACCCAGAGGACAGTGGTGGTAACGGCAGCACTGGAAGTTCTGGTTCTGGCCAGCGTGACACAGAGCGTGGCAGTCGGCAGCGCGGCCCACTGACCGTGGACTCTGATGATACTGACACTGAGAGCGAGAGGGGGGGGGCTGTGGGTGGGGCAGTTGCACCCCTTCCTCACAAAACACCCCCCTACCATGCAGTGGAAGCCATCGTATCCATGACAACCAGCACCCCCACCCCCGGCTGTGACCAGAGCAGGGGGGTGTTTGGAGAGATACGGCCCAGGGACCGGTCCCCTGAGGGTGGTCCAGCTGTGGTGGCCAGCAGACTTGGTCCGGAGCAGCCGGTCTGCTCCTCACCACTTCTCTCTGCTCCTCAAACCTCTGAAGGCCCACTGGGCTCCGCTCTGAGCCGCCTGGCCCACAGCCTGCGCTGGGTCCGACGCTTGGGCAGAACAGGGCCAGAGCCCCAACAGAACCGGAACCAGAGCCCGCTGAGACATCTGGAGCAGGGAGGAGGGGACAGGAGGAGCAGCAGAGAGGAGGAGGAAGATGTAGAACTCCTCATCCCTATCTATGACTCTGACTCTTCTTCTTCCTCCTCATTGCTGGAGCCACGCCCATCCTCCAACTCTAGCCATATCCACCACCATCATCATGGTAGCAGTTGCCATGGAGGCAGAGAGGGTCTATGTGAACACTGTGGGATGGTTCATACAGCCCAGATCCCCGACGCCTGCCTAGAGGTTACAGGCAAGACAGAGAGCAGTGACGATGAACTACTGCTGACCTGCTAACTACACTGGACTACAGCTAAGCAGCATGCTAGGCTAATATATTAGACTGGACCACAGCTAACTAGCACACTATGCTAACACATAAAACTGGACTTAAGCTAACTATTAACACATTAGATTGGACCACGGCTAACTAGCACACTTGACTAACACATTTGACTGGACTACAGCTAACTAATTTGCTAGGCTTACTCATTAGAACACAGCTAACTAGCATGCTAGGCTAACACATTGGGCTGGACTCCAAGATAACCAGCTGTTTATGATGACAGATTAGACTTGACTACAGCTAACCAGTACTCTATGCTACCACATTAGACTTAACTACACAGAAGTAGCTAGCAAGGTTAATGTATTGAATTTAACTGCAATTACAACCATGCTGGGCTAACATGTCACATGACTGGACTACAGTTAAGCAGCAGGCTAGCGTAAAATGTTACATGACTGGACTACAGCTAAGCAGCGGGCTAGGCTAACACATTAGACTGGATTACAACAAAGCAGCAGGTTAGGCTAGAATTTTAGACTGGACTACAGCTAAGCAGCAGGCTAGGCTAACACATTAAAGTGAACTGGACCAAAGTGGGGATAAAGAGAAGCAGTGTCTGCCTAAATGACTGAGAGTCAGACTGGTGTCAGGTCAGAGAGCCACTCACACCAACTTGGTAAACCAACCCTGCTGGTTTAGATTCAAAAACTGTGGAAAATATAATGATGATGTCATAACCTGTTGGTACAGCCATAAATATGTTCCTCTATTGCTCTTTCTGCTCCACCCTTAATTAAGCTCCCTTCTACTCAACAAGGAATCCACTAACGACAGGCCTGAGCATTTCATTTGGTATGACATTAACCGTAGGTCCATCCATATTCACAGTCCTCAATGTTCTCCCTCCAGACCCTCTCCAGTTGGAGGGCTGCTCTGGATGACTGACAGACACATGTTGGTACGACATTTAAAGGTATCGCCCCTCGTCGCTCCCTGTGGTGGTCCGGCTTCTACATTTCACCATCCTGACTTCCAGTCAGCCCATTTGCATCCCTGAGACCTTTTTGCTGTGACTCAGATTTGACTTGGTACTGAGTGTTGGACTCTATTGTGATGTGAGAGAGCAGCATTGTGCTGACAATGTCCCTTCTACACTAACTGGCTTTTGTGTGATGGAACCTGACTTGCATCAGAAAGAATAGTCCAATTCTGTACTGAGAATATTTTTATCATTTTTGGAGATTTACTGAGATGGTCCTGTTTACACTCTGTGACAACACAACTGTATGTCTCTTCTTCCCCCAAACCATCTCCCTCTCTTCTCTTCCTCTCCTCACAGTGTCTCACTCCTCTCTCCCTTTGCTCTGTACAGAGGAAGCAGTTCTCTCTATTTATTAGTTTGTCCCAAATGTGGTGCTGAGATGACCCAGTGTGAGTGTGACTATATATTTATTATTAATACTATTATGAATATTGATTTGCTGGTAAGTAGTTGTTACCTGATGTTGCATGTTTCAAGCCGTCTTGTGATTTTTTATTTTACTTTATTTTTTTGTCAAGTGGTAAGGTGTTGAAAAGAAAGTAAATTTAATTGTTACTGCACTAAAGATTAAAGAGTTCATTCTGCTAACCTGCTGCGTTCTTTGTTTGTTCATATACGTAAACTGTAATCTCGATGAGCTGGTATTAAATACCACCAGCCTGTGGACCACCAGACCAGAACCACTGAAGCCACGTTTCCACCGCAGAAACCTTCCCCAGGAACTCGGAACCTTTTGAGGAACTCGGTGCATTTCCACCGCAGGGACCAGGGTCTAAATTAAGTGCAGGGGACATTATTTTACTCTCCAAAAAGTCCCTGCTCGGGGGGGGGGGGGTAGTACTTCCCAAAAGTACAGGAACTTTGGGTGTGGAGCTTGTAGCACTGAACATGTTGTGGTCCAGACGCAAGGCGCGTCTCCGCCTGAGTCTACCAGCAGGGTTCGATCAGCACCAGAGGCTCATCGGTGATCAGCGCACCTGAAGCCAGTCTGCAGCCCGCTAGAAGAGAGGACGCTGACGGGCAGTCGTTGCCAGATTGTGCCATCTAGTACGAACCCCCGGTGCTTCTCGGGCTCCGTCTTTCTCGCGTCCCTTGTGTTCCTCGGACCCCTCCCTTGTGCTCCCACGCTGCCTCCCGCAGAACCCCTACTCCCGGACTTGCGCTTCACCAACACGCACAGACACCCTCCAGTCATTTACATTCCTGCACACCCGCACCACACTCGCCCTGCACACAGACACATCGTCTTTTACACAGCCCACATCCAGGACTCTAGTGGCACCATACACCTCCCGCATTTCCCTGCCCTGAATAAGAATAAACGTGCCTACGGGCTTGACCCTGCCGGACCCCCGCACTGGTTCCTTTCCGACCCACAACAGTACAATCTGGCCACGATGGAACCGGGTGCAGCAGGAACTCCGGCGGCTACCCCCAGCAGATCTGGCGATCCTCCGCTCATCGTAGGACTCAACGCAGCAGTCCAACAACCGGACACACGGATGACGGCGCTGGAGAACCGTCTCACCAGTTTCAGCTCGGTTCTCGGGCCCGCTCATAGAGAGCCCAAGCTAACCCCCCCGAAGTCCTATGAGGGTGAGTTCGAGCTCTGCCGTGGCTTCTTAGTCCAGTGCGAGCTGGTGTTCTGCCACCAGCCCAGCCGTTACACTTCAGACGGCGCTAAGGTCGCCTTTATCATGTCCCTGCTTACGGGTAAGGCTCTCAGATGGGCCACGGCTGCCCTAGACCAGAAACCCGCCCTATCTTCTGATTATGCAGCCTTTTTCGGGGAATTCACGAGTGTGTTCGATCACCCCATTGGTGGCTGTGACGCCACCGCCCGTCTCCACATCATCAGTCAGGGCTCTCGTTCGGTGGCCGAATACGCCGTCGATTTCCGAGTCCTGGCCGCAGAATGCCGTTGGAATGACGAGGCCCTGCTGAGTGCATACAGGCGGGGCTTAAGCGAGAAGGTCAAGGATGGACTTTTTAGAGACTGGCCGGCGACCTGCAATGAGTTAATCGGCCTGGCTCTGAAGATGGACCAACGCCTCCAGGCAAGGCGAGATGAACGCGCTCGAGCTCAGCGCCAGTCCCTCACCCCTCCCCGGGATCCCCAGCCAGCACCAGCAGCTCTGCCCACTCCCTCGCCACGACCACCTGAGCCTGGGGTGGAGCCCATGGAGGTGGCTCGGTCACGCCTCACCGGGGCTGAGTGCGAACAGCACATGCGAGGCCGGCTCTGTTTGTACTGTGGGCAGGGTGGACACTTCATTCGGGACTGTACCACACGCCCAGAAGGCCGAGCTTACTAGGGGAGGGGCTACTAGTAAGCTGCGTGACTCTGCCCCAGAACAAGCCTTCCCCCTCTCCTTTATTCCCTGCGTCTCTTTCCTGGGGTCAGCAGTCTCTGCCTATCGGCCCCTTTATCGACTTTGGAGCCGACAGGAGTTTCATTGACGGGGCCCTAGCTCGGCAGGCTGGCATCAGTCTCACCCCGCTGGAGACCCCTATTGAGACCAGCTCGCTGGATGGACGCGCTCTCTGTCGCATCACCTACACCACTGAGCCTCTCAAGCTAACAGTCTCAGGCAACCATGTCGAGACAATCCGCCTCCTTGTGTTCACTGCTCCCTCCTCACCACTGGTTCTCGGGAGGCCTTGGTTGCAGAGACATGACCCCAACATCGTCTGGTCCTCCGCTCGGATCGTCGGGTGGAGTGTTGCGTGCCACGCGAACTGTCTCCGCTCCGCCTCCTATCGTCCTGGGGCTCCTAAGGCTGAGCCTCCTCCTCCAGACCTCTCCGATGTGCCCGAGGTTTATCATGACCTTGCGGCTGCCTTCAGCAAGACAGATGCGCTCTCTCGGCTCCACCCAGGGGCATCTACGAAGGATGGCACCCAGGAGGGTGCCCTGGACACCCTCCTGCCTCCGACCTGTGTTGTGGGCGTCGTCACCTGGGCCATCGACTCTCTGGTCGGGACCGCCCAGCGAACTCACCCCAGCCCTGGTAACGTTCCCCTTAACCGTCTGTTTGTACCTGCCCCTGTCCGCTCCAGGGTTCTCGAGTGGGGCCATTCCAGCTGCTTCACCTGCCACCCTGGCGCTTCCAGGACACTGTCCGTCCTCCGGCGGCGCTTCTGGTGGCCTACCATGGAGGCTGACGTTCGGGAGTTTGTGGCGGCGTGCATCACCTGCGCCTGGAGTAAGACCTCCCATCGCCCCCCTGCTGGTCTCCTGCGTCCCCTCCCGGTCCCCAGTCGCCCCTGGTCACACATCTCCCTGGACTTCGTGACTAGACTCCCGGTGTCTCAGGGTAACACACTCACCATTGTCGACCGTTTTTCCAAGCAGGCCCATTTCGTGGCGCTCCCGTCCTCCGCTGAGACCGCCGAACTGCTGGTTGTCCACGTGGTCCGTCTCCATGGCATTCCCCTGGACATTGTTTCTGACCGGGGTCCCCAGTTCTCTTCCCAGGTGTGGCAGGCCTTCTGTAGGGGAATTGGGGCCACGGTCAGTCTCTCTTCTGGTTACCACCCTCAGACAAACAGACAGGCGGAGCAGCCAACGAGAGCCTGGAGTCGGCCCTGAGATGTGTGACCACCAGCAGCCCCTCGACCTGGAGCAAGCACCTGGCCTGGGTTGAGTATGCTCACAACACCATGACTAGCTCTGCCACTGGAATGTCTCCTTTTGAATGTTCACTGGGCTACCAGCCCCCCATGTTTCCCCAGCAAGAGACTGAGGTGGCGGTCCAGTCAGCCAGGGATCATCTCCGCTGATGCCGCCGCATGTGGAGGTCTGCTCGTGCCGCCCTGCTGCGAGCCAACGACCGGTCCCAACGCTCCTCTGACCGGCGTCGCGTCCCAGCCCCGGTCTACCAGCCTGGTCAGCGTGTCTGGCTCCTGGCCAAGGACCTCCCCATCCCGACGACCTCTCGCAAGTTCGCCGCTCGCTACATGGGACCCTACACTGTGGAGAGGATCGTCAACCCCACTGCAGTGCGTTTGTCTCTCCCTCCTTCTCTTCGGGCACATCCCGTGTTTCATGTTTCCAAGCTGAAGCCTGTGTCTGTCAGTGCCCTCTCCCCACCTGTCGCAGCCCCGCCTCCTCCCCGTGTACTCCAGGACGGCGACCCGGTCTGGCCGGTCAGGAAGCTGTTGCGTGTCCGCCGCCGTGGGAGGGGCTTCCAGCACCTGGTGGACTGGGAGGGCTACGGTCCGGAAGACCAGAGCTGGGTGCCCCGGTCTTACATCGCCGACCCCGCCCTCCTGTCGGACTTATACTTGGAACACCCTGATGCCCCTGGACGGTCGCCCGGTGGCTCCCGTAGGAGGGGGGGGGGGTACTGTTGTGGTCCAGACGCAAGGCGCGTCTCCGCCTGAGTCTACCAGCAGGGTTCAATCAGCGCGCTCGTTGAGAGCGCAGCTGCGCACCAGAGGCTCATCGGTGATCAGCGCACCTGAAGCCAGTCTGCAGCCCGCTAGAAGAGAGGACGCTGACGGGCAGTCGTTGCCAGATTGTGCCATCTAGTACGAACCCCCGGTGCTTCTCGGGCTCCGTCTTTCTCGCGTCCCTTGTGTTCCTCGGACCCCTCCCTTGTGCTCCCACGCTGCCTCCCGCAGAACCCCTACTCCCGGACTTGCGCTTCACCAACACGCACAGACACCCTCCAGTCATTTACATTCCTGCACACCCGCACCACACTCGCCCTGCACACAGACACATCGTCTTTACACAGCCCACATCCAGGACTCTAGTGGCACCATACACCTCCCGCATTTCCCTGCCCTGAATAAGAATAAACGTGCCTACGGGCTTGACCCTGCCGGACCCCCGCACTGGTTCCTTTCCGACCCACAACAGAACATTTCTGATTGGTCGAGTACTCGCAGCATTTTATTTCAACCGCCATTTTTAAAAATCAGCAGCCACAAAGCAGTTTGTTTAACTTTACTTTAACTTTTAACTTAACTTTTTTTAATTTTACTTTTATGTCAAGTTTATTTCCCAAAATGACGCGTAAAACAGCCGTCGCTTTTTAATACGCCAGCAGACTAATTTGCCTAACCTTTACGGTCTTTAAACCGTGGTGGAAACACAGACAACAATGGGCTGAAGGAAGCCGTCAGGTCCTGGGAGTAAAAGTTCTGGGTACTTTCGATGGAAACGCGGCTTGTGGCGAGCAGACTCATGCACATGCATGAAACTGGTGCGGAGGGAGGGAGGAAGCTTGGGGGGGTATTTTATTAGTTGGGTTCTTTTAAAATCTAGCTCACTCTTGCTCATTGCTCCAGTTATGTATTATAGCGTTAAGTAGTTTGTTGTTTTAAAATGTACTTGTTATGTGAAACTTGAAAGTCGTGTTTTCAGTGTGTCAGTAGTAGAGTCATCCCAGTCACCCAGGTAGTGACATGTCCAAGACTGGACATTGGTTTTCAGTGTAATCCAGATGGCCTCTTGAGTCCAGATGCAAGGTGGACTGATCCCACTGTTTACCCCGTGGTAATACCAGGCCTCTTTGAAAGAGGACCTGAGTGGGGACAGCTGTTCAGAGCACGTGTTCTTGTGGTGTGTTCTGAATGTAACGTCCCTCCACTCTCCCTGTCTTTTCAGTGTGTATTTTTCTACCTTCAAGTAGAGGGATTGCTTTATGACACAGGTATTTTCCTTTACCTCTTCTGAGAACACAACTGCTTGGCGGTCTTTTCAGGATTAGCTTGTAAATGCAGTATCTTGTTCCTACGCCGGCAAGAATAAGAAACCCTCGGTTAACTTTGTGACACTTGACAAAGCAGACATTGCTAACATCCAAAAAGTGTCCTGGTGCTGCTTTAAATGACATGGTTGAGTTGGAAGTAAGAAGGAATGGACAGACTCTGGTTATGGGCTTTTCCTCTGACAACTAACCGGAGCCCACTTACCGTTACGAATTTGGATGTTGTGAATTTCAAAATCACACAGAAGTACTCATGCGCTCTAGAAGTGGAAACAGACAAGTCGGCAAAGAGACGGTGATACAAAGCAGTGGTATAAGGGTTTTCCAATTTCTCCTACACAAGCAACGTGAATATGGAGCTGCCAGAGAAGAGGAAGGCCAAAGAGGAGGTTTATGGAGGTGGTGAGGGAAGACATGCAGGTGGCTGGTGTGACCGAGGAAGATGCAGAAGACAAGAAGAGATGGAAACGGATGATCCGCTGTGGCGCCCCCTAATGGCAGCAGCTGAAAGGATTAGTAGTAGTAGCAGTAGACATTTGATTTGGCAAGGGTTTTACCCCGGATGGCCTTCCTGACGCATCCCTCCTCATTTATCCGGGCTTGGGACCGACACTAAGAATGCTGGCTTGTGCATGCTCAGTGGCTGGGTTAAGACCATCTAGAATGAATAGACTGAGAAATATTACTTTTAGCTATGTATTATATATTGTTGTGATACACATTTGAGGGTAGATTCAGCAGGGGCTGCTGCTCCTTTAAGGCAGACGTTCAGCGTGCTGACGTAGGCACTGCCTGGGGTTTCCGGGGCGGAGCCATGTTGGCAGCAGCCTAGCGGTTGGTTAGCTGGTTGCCAGGAGAGATTGATTTGTATCGGTGTCGTTTTGTGTGGCGAGTAAACGGAATTGACTCGACTCGATCTGTCCTTCTCATTCCCGCACTCCCACAATATATTTATTTATCTATGTTGCTTTGATTCCCTTTAATTATGTCGACTGTGTTTCTTGTTTTGATTGTAGTTGTTTGGTAGAAGTATTGAGGGTAGTGCTTTAGTTCACACTCCACATCAGTCAGAGGCGGTAATGTACCCGAAAGCTGTTTGCCAACCGCCAATGAAATTAGAAGCAGCAGCAGCAGAAGAAGAAGCAGCAGCAGCAGAAGAAGCAGCGGCAGCAGCAGCAGAAGAAGAAGAATAAAAAGGGCGGGCTTAGGGCTGCAAATGTCCGTGCAGTCTGGCGGCGGAGACGGGCTTCGTTGTCGTTTCTCTAAATTATTTCACTATTTGTCATTTTCTGAACATGTCTGCTGTCAAAACGCTGAGCTCTCTTGTTCATCGGCCACTTACTGACATGTATGCGGAGTTTGAAAGAAGGGTTCTTGGATCCGAGGACGAGAAAGAGGAATATACTTGTTATCGCAAACGGTGGGACGCCATCTTTAAACCTTTAAACCCTTTCAAGGTTTATAAGTTGAACATGTTGTAAATATTAATTAGCAAGCAAGATGTTGTGTGGTGTGCCGTGGGCTTTGTTAGTGGTGAGTTTGAGGCCTGATAACAGCTGTGAGGACGGCTCTTTGCTGTTTATAATGGTAGACAGACAGTCCGAGGACGGGTTGCTCTTCCCTTAGTAATGAGGACACATGTTCCCATGCACGACGGCTGTACATTCACCTTTATATCCAGCCATTTCCCTTCAATCTGACACCTTTATATCCAGCCATTTCCCTTCAATCTGGAAAAACTAAACTCCTTCAATGAGAACTTTCATGGGGCTGGGGAGTCTACAACTGACCTTGGCGTGGGAATAGTCAGAGGCAGGATACCAGGGGGTGTGGCTATTCCATGGAATAAGAAGCTCGACTCATTGATAAAAGTGGTTAGGCTTGGTGTTGACTGGTGCATTGCAATACAGTTTACTCACAATGACGGGGGATTCTTTATCCTAAATGTGTATACACCCTTTGAATGCCAGCAGAACGAGGATGAATATTTAAATAGGCTTGCATTCATCACTTCCTTTATTCAAGCTAATACTTCTTCCAGTGTGTATGTCAATGGGGATCTGAATGCTGATATCTCAGACAAGAATTCGTTATTTGCTAATCACATATTTCAGTTCTGTCAAGATAATAATCTTATATTGTGAAGCAAAGTCTTGTTGCCTACAAATACTTTTACATACATAAGTGAGGCCTGGCACACTGCGTCATGGCTGGACCACTGTATTTGCACTGCTGATGCACATGCCTTGTTGGGGAGTATGGGTATTATGTATGGGGCAGCACCGACTGATCTCATACCTCTTGCTATGGCTATAAATGTTGAACATCTGCCTGTGCTGTCTAGTAATGGAGATAGTGATAATGCAGAAAGGTTGGACTGGTCAGCTCTTACAAAGGAGGACATCTTAGCCTGTCATGCCTGTACAGATGAAACCTTGGGTAATATACTACATCTGCTTAGAGATGCAGTTATGTGCAGAGACATTAACTGTGAGGATATGAGGCGTAGGAGAGATCTCTGGTGCATGTATGATGATATTGATAGTGGTCTGTATGAAGGTAGTAAGCCCTACTGCAAGTATAAAAATAAGACACATAACATCAGGTCTGGTTGGAACAAGTATGTAGTTGGGTATCATGAAGAAGCATGTGAAGCCTTTAAATCATGGGCTATGGCAGGCAGGCCCAGACAAGGGCCTGAGCTTGAACACAAGAAGCTCACTAATGCAAGATACAAGTACGCCATTTGCTTTATCTGTAAAAATGAGCAAGCCATGAGGGCAGATTCCATGGATAAGAAGCTGCTAGGAAATGATCCTGCTAATTTTTGGAAAGAAGTGAGAGCTCTCAACAACTGTAAAACATCTCTACCATGCACTGTTGATGGTATCTCCGATACAGACAATATTGCTGAGTTATGGCGACAGCATTATAGGACCTTATTCAATTGTGTCCACAGTGATCTGTATAAGGTGGGCAATATTGAGAGTGATGATTCAGTATTGATCATGTCACACGTGGTGTGCCAAGCTATAAACAAGCTGTCTGTTAACACGGCAAGTGGCTTAGATCATATTACTGCTGAACACCTTAAATATGCCAGTCCGAGGTTAGCTCCTCTCCTTGGTATCTGTTTTACTGGCTTTATGGTCCATGGCTTGTTACCAGACTCAATGTTGTCTGTACTGTTAGCGCCAGTCATTAAGGAAAAAGCTGGTAAAGTATGCAGCCTAGATACCTACAGGCCTATAGCTCTAGCCAGCATACTGTCAAAAGTCCTAGAAAGAATCCTGCTGGATAGAGTGCATGAATTTATCAACTCCACAGATAACCAGTTTGGTTTTAAAGCTAGACATGGTGCTGACTTATGTATATTTATATGTATATGCCTTAAAGTAAATTATTAACAAATACAGACGTCAAAACTCTGACTTATATATATATGCCTTAAAGGAAATTGTAAACAAATACAGAGGCCAAAACTCACCGGTTCTTATGTGTCTTTTTGATGCTTCTAAAGCTTTTGATCGTGTTAATCGTAGAAAGTTGTTTGTTAAACTGAGTCAAAGAGGGGTGCCTAAATACATTGTGAGAATTCTGGCTTATTGGTATGCCCACCAGACTATGCAAGTGAAATGGGGTAATAGTGTTTCAGCCCCATTTGGGGTTAGCAATGGTGTCAGACAAGGGGGAATTCTGTCTCCGGCTCTCTACAATTTATATATTGATGATTTGTCCAAGCAGCTGAAAGCCTGTAACACTGGTGCATGACTGGTAGGTAATACCTTGGTGAACCATGTTATGTATGCAGATGACCTTGTCATTCTTAGTCCCTGTAGCGCTGGTCTCCAGCAGCTCCTTGATATATGTTGTGTGAATGGTGTGGAGCATGACATCAAATACAATGTTAGTAAGTGTTGTCATGATCTGCAGAACCAAAGAGGTCAATCATCTAAAACGTCCTGATTTTAAATGGTCTGATAATAATCTTGGGGTGTGTAATAAGATGAAATATCTTGGGCACTATATTATTGAACAAATTACCGATGATGATGATGATGTTTATAGGCAATGCCGCATAATGTATGCACAAGAAAAGACTCTGTCACGCAAGTTTGGTATGTGTTCAGTTAGTGTGAAGATGCCTCTGTTCAGAGCATATTGTACAACACTCTATACTGCCCCCTGTGGTCAAACTATAAAAAAGCAAGCTTACAGAGGCTTCAAGTAGCTTATAATGATGCTATGAGAATACTACTAAAAAGACCTAGATGGTGTAGTGCAAGTGAAATGTTTGTGGCTGCAGGAGTCAGTACCTTTCAGGCTCTTCTAAGAAAGCTCATGTATAAATTTATTTGCCGGCTCAGTGACTCTGATAATGTAATCAAGAGTTTAACTAATATAAGATTCAGTGCCACACTCTACCAAGCCCAGCAGTGGGACCACTGGTATAGCTGCCTTCTTATAACACACTGACTTGTTCCATTTTTGTTATTTATTGTGTTTACTCTGTCTATTGTCTAGGGGTTGTCTTTTACCTATTTGTCTTTGTCTGTTATGGACCCTGAGTCTGCAATAAAGTTTTGAATTGAATTGAATTTGACACCTTTATCCCGAGCGACTAGCAAGAGTCAGCAGTTAATAGATAAATTCACATGCTACCAACACACCTCAGAATGAGGAGTAGCAATCCTATCCGAGTCATACTATATGTACTAGTACTAGTAGTGGTAGTAATAAATTGTCCTACAGTAATCATATCTCCACCATGTGGAGTACATTTAGTGATCATCTAGAGACACTGAACAGGGGAATCAAAGTACAAAGTTCATTTACATTAACTTCTATCAGTATAAAAGACAAAAGATAAAATATGGCATACATGTAGAAGGAGGACACAATAGGAGACACTGATTATAATGGCGTGTAAGTAAGTAAGTAAGGACACAGTAGTAATAGTAGTATGAGATGGTTTATATTTTTATTATATTTGAAGCGTGCTACTAAAGACTGGACAGTTTGAGTCGTGCTTATAGACCATCTATGGCAGACATAGGTAACCATGTACATTGAGTGTGAACAGTATGCAGATTTTCCTTCCAACCAGTTAATATTTCATTGATTAACACATCTTCAGCCAAAGACGACTGACTCGTCAGTGACTTCAGCTGGTATTCTAACTGGTTGGAAGGAAAATGTGCCTACTCTTGGCCCTCAATGGAAAATGGTGCTCTGACTAATGGAGGTAGGAGGTATACCAAGCCTGGGCATTCCTTTTCTGTCTGAGAATATCAATACCTAAGGGAGGCCTGGAAGAGGGAAGTTTTTAGGTCTTTCTTGAATGAAGTGAATGAGTCTGTAGCTCTGATTGAGGCCGGAAGTCCATCCCACTGTTTTGGGGTCAGGTGAGAGAGTTGTCTCGATTTATAGCTTGTCGCCTTTGGGGTGGGCACAGGTAGAAGTCTATGAGATGTAGAACTAAGGGCTTTATTCCAAACCCAGCCCTGATCTCCTCTCTAAACACCCACTTCCAGGTGACGACCACCACCCGCCTCCAGTTTATAACCGAGACAAGAGAACAACAAAACTATTGAGATACAATTAACATAGTAGTGTCAACTCCAGTACATATTTGTACTAATCAGACATCGTCATTGATAACTGGCTGCTTGGCTTTGGTGTTCTCTCTGTAGCTAGTAGTGTTGTCACCAAACCAACATTTTTGTTTCGATACCGTTACCACGTCATGAATTTCCATACTTTTCAATACTTTAAAAAAAGGGGGGGGGGGACAACACTCTCACATGTTATTGTGCTTTATTTCCAACCTGGACAACGTTTTCAGTCAAAACACAAACATGAGAACAATAAATAAATTAAAGCAATGGCATTTAGTGTAAAATGACAATAATCCAGGTTAACTAAAATAGCAGCATAATCTCAAACTCTTGACTTACCTCTAACCCATCCTAAATCTTGGCTGTGTAATCTTTTGTCTTTCTCGGTCAAGAAAAGTATTGTCAACTCAGCCATTGAGCTTTATCTTAATTCTGAACAACTTTTCTTTGTCACTATTCAGAATACATTTGTATATGTTGAACATTAAGAAATGACGTTCAACACAATGAGAGCTGACAAAAATTGGAACATTAATAGCCCAACTAGTATGGCAGCATAACTGGCTTGAATGGTATTGTGTCACTACTCAGCCTGAACCGTAGTCCTAGGCTGGCTGGTTTTCGTTTGTTACTCGGTCCCTTTGCCTTGTTTAGATGTGTGGCCAAGAAAACAAGGGTGTCTACATTTTCCTCACTTGGTCTAGAACGCCTAGGACTGCAGATATTTCCAGATGTGCTAAAGACACACTCAGATGCACAGCTGGATGCTGGAATACACGGATACCATTGTGCGAAGTACCATTGTAAACTCCAGCATTGACTGCTGCTCCGTATGTACACTATGTTCACTATGTCCTGTGCCGCTTGGTTCACACCCAAATGAATTAATCCAAGGAAATCTGAGATAAACTCTCCGTAGCTAGACACACACAAAATGTGCACAATTTCCTGCTCCATTGTAGCAAGTGTGACTGGAACCTAAATGTGGAAAAAGACAACAGTATTATAGATCACTTAATGCAAATATCTGGGAGCATCATTCTTTATCAAATGCATCCCTTTGTAATCTACCTGTTCCTTTATGTGGAGAAAGTTCACATCTGCTCTCTGAAACACCTTTGACAGCATTGATATGTGGGGCAACACATGTGCTTGAAGGTAGAGGGCAGCCACAAAGCGGTATGTGGCACAGAAGATGTATATAGGCCTTTGGCCACTGGGCACTTCCTTGTGCTCGCCCCCTCTGTAAGATCAGCCAGCATGTCTGGAAGGCTCCTCTGGAGATTTTGTATGGCTAGATGCCGAGATAATCACCTGGTATCTTTCACTTCCTACCAACAAGTAAGTATAAAATAAATGATATGAGCCCACAATGGTATTGTGAAAATGGTGAAAACGCACCTTAACGTTCAAGTCGCTCAGACCGAGAGTAGTGGCAGCGGCTCTCAGTGTGGCTGATGTATGTGCGCTGTTTCTAAAGAACAGGCGCAGTTCCTGTAGATGGTCCCTAAAGGTAGCCATATATCTGACAGCATCTGAGGCATCTTTGCATGCCAGTGCTAGTCTGTGAGCAGCACATGCCACAGAAACCAGCTTTGGAAAACTGTGAGCTGCTTTGCCACTCCAGTCACACGCCTAGGTTTAAGGCGTAAGTTTAGTGTTGGGGGTGTCATTTTGTTTCCTTTGTTAAATGTGGGCCTATAAAGCCCTTTGAGACTGCAACTATGATTAAGGGCTATACAAATAAACTTGACCGGTGTTAAATAACAGCTGACAATACAAATTTCACACAATCTACCAGATTTAACAAAAACTCCATACCCGTCATCACCGCTCTACTGTCTGTCCAGAGGTTTTCTCAAAAGCCAAATATGCAGACACACATGAGAACCCATACAGAAGAGAAAGCTAGTAGTTGTGGTGAGCGGGTTTAATGTGGAGGTGTTGCACATATGGCAAGCCACTTATTGTGCTTATTACAAGTGGGCAGCTCTGTTTGCAATTACTTCCTCTTTTTCATTAACAACTGGTTCTTGCTCATACCCTTCCTGTACTATAGAGGATCCTTCTTCTTTCTCCCCTTAGTCTTGATCGTCAGAGAGCGTTGTTTCTGTCACTGTCCCTGAATGTGACTCTCCTCTGGACTCTTAACATTTCTGCTTCATCTGTGATACGTTCTGGCAATACATCTCCCTCATCCTCCTTTACTGGTAGATGGCCTGTTGCAGGATGGCAGAGAGCTGCTTCCCTGGACTGCCTGCTCTGGCTCCCTAGACCAACAATACGATATTATATGATGTTTATTTGGGTAAGACTGCTTGGTGACAGAGTCGATGTCTTACAACAGTAAGCCTCACCAGACCGTAACTGTCATGGCCCAAATTCAATACCCTACCACATGGCTATTTTTCCTGCAGACACATTTTAATGGGCTATTTGTCATTTGGCAATGTTTTAACAGTATTAAGGTAAATAAAAGATTACTGCAAGTGTTGTAATGTAGATGTAATTTATATAAATTTAGTACAAAATACCCTACTAATATTCAGCTAAAGTAGCTTCATGTCTGATTTAGAATCACCAAACCACTTTGTGTAGTTCAAATAAATTGTGGACCTATAATAAGAGATTTCAATAAAATTAGATGAACAGTTAAAGTTTCAAATCCGAGCTTGTAAAGGGACAGTTGTCCCTGAACATGACTCTGCCCTGGACTGTGACCTTTTTTCTTCCTCTGTGATGATGGGTTCTGTATCAGGTGGCAATACATCTCCCTCGTCCTCCTTACTGGTGGATGGCCTGATCCAGGATAGCAGAGAGCTGCTTCCCTGGGCTGCCTGCTGTAACTCCCTTTCTTTTTGTTTTCTTACCGTGTGTTTTCTTGGCATTATGCCTGCTACAATTGGTAAATGAGCAAAAATCAATGTTGTGCAAGATAATTAAGGATTAACTCCCCAAAATAGAGTATGATATGTTTACTTGGTTAAAACTACCTGGGGAAGATTTTCGCACATCAGCACTCACTTTCATCAAATAAAACAACTAACGTGTTAAATACTAAGCGTGTTGCAGTCAGTATTGTTCACTAGTGTTAGCTAGCTAGCTAGCTGGCTCATTTCACTTCACGACCTTTGGCTAGCTAGCTCTCTAACGTGTTAAATACTAAGCGTGTTGCAGTCAGTATTGTCCACTAGTGTTAGCTAGCTAGCTAGCTGGCTCATTTCACTTCACGAACTTTGGCTAGCCAGGTCTCTAACGTGTTAAATATTAAGCGTGTTGCAGTCAGTATTGTTCACTAGTGTTAGTTAGCTAGCTAGCTGGCTCATTTCACTTCACGAGCTTTGGCTAGCTAGCTCTCTAACGTGTTGAATCCTAAGCGATCCTAAGCGTGTAGCAGTCAGTATTGTTCACTAGTGTTAGCTAGCTAGCTAGCTGGCTCATTTCACTTCACGAGCTTTGGCTAGCTAGCTCTCTAACGTGTTAAATACTGAGCGTGTAGCAGTCAGTATTGTTCACTAGTGTTAGCTAGCTAGCTAGCTGGCTCATTTCACTTCACGAACTTTGGCTAGCCAGGTCTCTAACGTGTTAAATACTAAGCGTGTTGCAGTCAGTATTGTTCACTAGTGTTAGTTAGCTAGCTAGCTGGCTCATTTCACTTCACGAGCTTTGGCTAGCTAGCTCTCTAACGTGTTGAATCCTAAGCGATCGTAAGCGTGTAGCAGTCAGTATTGTTCACTAGTGCTAGCTAGCTAGCTAGCTGGCTCATTTCACTTCACGACCTTTGGCTAGCTAGCTCTCTAACGTGTTAAATACTATGGTGTAGCAGTCAGTATTGTTCACTAGTGTTAGCTAGCTAGCTAGCTGGCTCATTTCACTTCACGAACTTTGGCTAGCTAGCTCTCTAACGTGTTAAATACTAAGCGTGTTGCAGTCAGTATTGTTCACTAGTGTTAGCTAGCTAGCTAGCTGGCTCATTTCACTTCACGAACTTTGGCTAGCTAGCTCTCTAACGTGTTAAATACTAAGCGTGTTGCAGTCAGTATTGTTCACTAGTGTTAGCTAGCTAGCTAGCTGGCTCATTTCACTTCACGAGCTTTGGCTAGCTAGCTCTCTAACGTGTTAAATCCTAAGCGTGTTGCAGTCAGTATTGTTCACTAGTGTTAGCTAGCTAGCTAGCTGGCTCATTTCACTTCACGAGCTTTGGCTAGCTAGCTCTCTAACGTGTTAAATCCTAAGCGTGTTGCAGTCAGTATTGTTCACTAGTGTTAGCTAGCTAGCTAGCTGGCTCATTTCACTTCACGAACTTTGGCTAGCTAGCTCTCTAATGTGTTAAATACTAAGCGTGTTACAGTCAGTATTGTTCACTAGTGTTAGCTAGCTAGCTAGCTAGCTGGCTCATTTCACTTCACGAGCCTTGGCTAGCTAGCTCTCTAACGTGTTAAATCCTAAGCATGTAGCAGTCAGTATTGTTCACTAGTGTTAGCTAGCTAGCTAGCTGGCACATTTCACTTCACGTGCTTTGGCTAGCTAGCTCTCTAATGTGTTAAATCCTAAGCGTGTAGCAGTCAGTATTGTTCACTAGTGTTAGCTAGCTAGCTAGCTGGCTCATTTCACTTCACGAACTTTGCCTAGCTAGCTCTCTAATGTGTTAAATACTAAGCGTGTTACAGTCAGTATTGTTCACTAGTGTTAGCTTGCTAGCTAGCTAGCTGGCTCATTTCACTTCACGAGCCTTGGCTAGCTAGCTCTCTAACGTGTTAAATCCTAAGCGTGTAGCAGTCAGTATTGTTCACTAGTGTTAGCTAGCTAGCTAGCTAGCTGGCTCATTTCACTTCACGAGCCTTGGCTAGCTAGCTCTCTAACGTGTTAAATCCTAAGCATGTAGCAGTCAGTATTGTTCACTAGTGTTAGCTAGCTAGCTAGCTGGCTCATTTAACTTCACGAGCTTTGGCTAGCTAGCTCTCTAACATGTTAAATCCTAAGCGTGTAGCAGTCAGTATTGTTCAGTAGTGTTAGCTAGCTAGCTAGCTGGCTCATTTCATTTCACGAACTTTGGCTAGCTAGCTCTCTAACGTGTTAAATCCTAAGCATGTAGCAGTCAGTATTGTTCACTAGTGTTAGCTAGCTAGCTAGCTGGCTCATTTCACTTCACGAGCTTTGGCTAGCTAGCTCTCTAATGTGTTAAATCCTAAGCGTGTAGCAGTCAGTATTGTTCACTAGTGTTAGCTAGCTAGCTAGCTGGCTCATTTCACTTCACGAGCTTTGGCTAGCTAGCTCTCTAACGTGTTAAATACTAAGCGTGTTGCAGTCAGTATTGTTCACTAGTGTTAGCTAGCTAGCTAGCTGGCTCATTTCACTTCACGAGCTTTGGCTAGCTAGCTCTCTAACATGTTAAATCCTAAGCGTGTAGCAGTCAGTATTGTTCACTAGTGTTAGCTAGCTAGCTAGCTGGCTCATTTCACTTCACGAGCTTTGGCTAGCTAGCTCTCTAACGTGTTAAATACTGAGCGTGTAGCAGTCAGTATTGTTCACTAGTGTTAGCTAGCTAGCTAGCTGGCTCATTTCACTTCACGAGCTTTGGCTAGCTAGCTCTCTAACATGTTAAATCCTAAGCGTGTAGCAGTCAGTATTGTTCAGTAGTGTTAGCTAGCTAGCTAGCTGGCTCATTTCATTTCACGAACTTTGGCTAGCTAGCTCTCTAACGTGTTAAATCCTAAGCATGTAGCAGTCAGTATTGTTCACTAGTGTTAGCTAGCTAGCTAGCTGGCTCATTTCACTTCACGAGCTTTGGCTAGCTAGCTCTCTAATGTCTTAAATCCTAAGCGTGTAGCAGTCAGTATTGTTCACTAGTGTTAGCTAGCTAGCTAGCTGGCTCATTTCACTTCACGAGCTTTGGCTAGCTAGCTCTCTAACGTGTTAAATACTAAGCGTGTTGCAGTCAGTATTGTTCACTAGTGTTAGCTAGCTAGCTAGCTGGCTCATTTCACTTCACGAGCTTTGGCTAGCTAGCTCTCTAACGTGTTAAATACTAAGCGTGTTGCAGTCAGTATTGTTCACTAGTGTTAGCTAGCTAGCTAGCTGGCTCATTTCATTTCACGAACTTTGGCTAGCTAGCTCTCTAACGTGTTAAATCCTAAGCATGTAGCAGTCAGTATTGTTCACTAGTGTTAGCTAGCTAGCTAGCTGGCTCATTTCACTTCACGAGCTTTGGCTAGCTAGCTCTCTAACGTGTTAAATACTAAGCGTGTTGCAGTCAGTATTGTTCACTAGTGTTAGCTAGCTAGCTAGCTGGCTCATTTCATTTCACGAACTTTGGCTAGCTAGCTCTCTAACGTGTTAAATACTAAGCGTGTAGCAGTCAGTATTGTTCACTAGTGTTAGCTAGCTAGCTAGCTGGCTCATTTCACTTCACGAGCTTTGGCTAGCTAGCTCTCTAACATGTTAAATCCTAAGCGTGTAGCAGTCAGTATTGTTCAGTAGTGTTAGCTAGCTAGCTAGCTGGCTCATTTCACTTCACGAGCTTTGGCTAGCTAGCTCTCTAACATGTTAAATCCTAAGCGTGTTGCAGTCAGTATTGTTCACTAGTGTTAGCTAGCTAACTAGCTGGCTCATTTCACTTCACGACCTTTGGCTAGCTAGCTCTCTAACGTGTTAAATACTAAGCGTGTTGCAGTCAGTATTGTTCACTAGTGTTAGCTAGCTAGCTAGCTGGCTCATTTCACTTCACGAACTTTGGCTAGCTAGCTCTCTAATGTGTTAAATCCTAAGCGTGTTACAGTCAGTATTGTTCACTAGTGTTAGCTAGCTAGCTAGCTAGCTGGCTCATTTCACTTCACGAGCCTTGGCTAGCTAGCTCTCTAACGTGTTAAATCCTTAGCATGTAGCAGTCAGTATTGTTCACTAGTGTTAGCTAGCTAGCTAGCTAGCTGGCTCATTTCACTTCACGAGCCTTGGCTAGCTAGCTCTCTAACGTGTTAAATCCTAAGCATGTAGCAGTCAGTATTGTTCACTAGTGTTAGCTAGCTAGCTAGCTGGCTCATTTCACTTCACGAGCCTTGGCTAGCTAGCTCTCTAACGTGTTAAATCCTAAGCATGTAGCAGTCAGTATTGTTCACTAGTGTTAGCTAGCTAGCTAGCTGGCTCATTTCACTTCACGAGCTTTGGCTAGCTAGCTCTCTAACGTGTTAAATCCTAAGCGTGTAGCAGTCAGTATTGTTCACTAGTGTTAGCTAGCTAGCTAGCTGGCTCATTTCACTTCACGAACTTTGGCTAGCTAGCTCTCTAATGTGTTAAATCCTAAGCGTGTTACAGTCAGTATTGTTCACTAGTGTTAGCTAGCTAGCTAGCTAGCTGGCTCATTTCACTTCACGAGCCTTGGCTAGCTAGCTCTCTAACGTGTTAAATCCTAAGCATGTAGCAGTCAGTATTGTTCACTAGTGTTAGCTAGCTAGCTAGCTGGCTCATTTCACTTCACGAGCCTTGGCTAGCTAGCTCTCTAACGTGTTAAATCCTTAGCGTGTAGCAGTCAGTATTGTTCACTAGTGTTAGCTAGCTAGCTAGCTGGCTCATTTCACTTCACGAGCCTTGGCTAGCTAGCTCTCTAACGTGTTAAATCCTTAGCATGTAGCAGTCAGTATTGTTCACTAGTGTTAGCTAGCTAGCTAGCTGGCTCATTTCACTTCACGAGCCTTGGCTAGCTAGCTCTCTAACGTGTTAAATCCTTAGCGTGTAGCAGTCAGTAAGAGTGCTTGGTGCGAGAGTCGATGCAATTCAACAGTAAGCCTCACCAGACCGTAACTGTCAGTGACCCTGTTTCCCTCGCCAACGTTTAGCTTAATTTTGAAGCACAATTTAGCCGCCCCCCCCCCTCCCCAACAAGCAAGCATGACAGGGTCAATACTGTAACGTGTATGGAGAAGTAGACCCGCGGACCCTTTAGTCGACTGGTTAACGTGGTCGCTTGCGGAGTGGGAGATACGGGTTCGCGTCCCGGCTTGTGGCGGTTCCCGGACTGCCCCCCGAATTCGCTATAATACCAATGGATGCCTCAGGTCATTCAGATCAGATCAGATTGTTTTATTAGCTACATGACCAAGGCCGGTGGAGTTCGTTTTTGGTACACATTAAACTTTGCAGCACAATACTACATACATGGACAAACAATACAGTTACACAATAACAACAATAAACATATCACGCATAACAAGTTTCATATGAGTATCATATCTTCACTCCAGCTCTAAAAAGGAGCCCTCTACAGCCTCTGACAGTAACGTTACCTGGTGGGTCCGCGGTGGTGCGGCGGTCTAAGCATCGGCTTGGTGTCGATGCAGTTGCCCACTGGGGAGCGGGGTTCGCGCCCCGGTCTCGTCAAATCCGACTATGGCCGGACCGGGTGAAGCAGCAGTGATTGGCAGCGCTGTCTTCGGGAGGGGGCGGAGTCGGCCTGTGTTCGTCACATGACTTCGTCTCTGGGTGTGTGGGGGGAGGAAAGCAGTGGGGAGGCCTCCTTCCAGACTGCCGGCCGGAGAGACGCAGTTGGCGAACGCACGCGGTACGAGGGTGGGTTAGGGTTAGTGGGTTAGGGATCGATTGGCCACTAAATTGGGAGAAATCAGAAGTAAATTGAAAATAATGTGGATGCCGCTTGTGTGGCAGCTGCATCATGAAGGGGGAGAGGGAGAGAGGGAGGGGGAGAGAGGGAGAGGGAGGGGCGGGGACCACAGAGTGCGGTCTCACAGAATTACTCAAAGGCAGTTCTCAGGCATTATTACATGCTTTTAGCTGAGAATTGATGCCATGGGCCACATTTTTTTAAATGTCTTTCAAAAAGGGCACATCTAGACAGAGGGCAGGTGCTTGAGCACTACCTGGGGTCTATGTGCAGGTCCCTGATGGTTACTGTTTCATAAGCACTAGTGTTGCATTCCCCAGACGTCTAACAAATGGGTAGATTTTATGTTAGCTTGTATCTGAGATGGCTTGGCCTTGTGCTAAGGATGGAACAGGACCAAAACCCTGGAGTCACACCTTGCGATGTACTCAACCTGGGAAAAGAACCTGGAAGGCCCAAAACCTGCTGGTGTCAAACAGTGACTGAAAAGCTGGCCAAGATGAACTTCACGTGGCACAACCTTATATAATGGAGGGTGATACCAGGTGGTTTTGAAAATCACTTATTGCTTTTTATAATTTGTGTCCCTCGTGTCTATGCAAGTGGTACTTTCAACATCACAGCATCCATCACACGTTGTCTGTCTTGGGAGAGAGATCCCTCCTCTGTTGCTCTCCCTGAGGTTTCTTGCTATTTTTCTCCTTGTTAAAGGGTTTTTTTTAGGGAGGTGTTCCTTATCCAGTGAGAGGGTCTAAGGACAGGATGTTGTGTTGCTGTAAAGCCCACTGAGGCACATTTGTAATTCGTGATATTGGGCTGTACAAATAAAGTTGATTTGCTCAGCTCCACCCCTCTGGACCTATACGTGCGCATCACCCCTCTCTTAATGCAAGTCTGGCCCCAGTCAAGCGCCGCCCTTCGTCAAATCGTACTTTAACCAAAAGGGGGAAAAATCAGTTTATAGTTGATGAGCAAAGGTTAGGTCAAAGTAACCTTCAGACTTGCATGGAACTTTACATGCTATCACATCACCTTACTTTTCTTTAACATCTTTCAAGATGCCACCAGCATGAAATGTTGCATCATGAATTCATCAGCATCATGGACAATGTCTGCCACCCACTCCATGTTGAAGTTATGTGCCATCATGGACAATGTCTGCCACCCACCCCATGACGTGCTGGTCAGGCACAGGAGTACTTTTAGTGATAGACTCATTCTGCCAAAATGCACTACAGAGCGCCACAGGAGGTCATTCCTGCCTATGGCCATCAAACTTTACAACTCCTCCCTCAGAGTGTCCGACACTCTGAGTCAGCAGTCATCAGACTGGCCCTTCTACTTGTTTTACCCTGTCGGGTGTGTTTTGTGCTGCGGTAGTGCAGCATAGACAGGGTGTTCTATGCTGGAGCATGGTGCACATATGTTTTATATGTTATTCTTATTTCTGTTTCTATTTATTTCTATTTTTCTTATTTCTATTTCTTGTTATTTTGTATCTTGTTAGTTTTTCTTTACTAGAGCGCGAGTGTCTGTAATAGAACCCAATTTCCCCTCGGGGATGAACAAAGTGTTCTGATTCTGATTCTGTTCAGCATTGTGTCTGTGGCAAATGGCATGACTGGACTTACAAGTAGGCAATGTGAGAGGTGACTGTGTGTGCACCCCTGCCTTCTTTTTCCCACTGCGTTATGATGTAGGCTATTTGTGAATTAATCTCAGTCATATCTGATTAATGTGGGAACTCAGTTGCAAGTCAAGAAAAAAAGTATCACACCTGTCTGCTGTTTTTGTCTTGTTTGTTCTTTAGCTATTTTCCCTTCGTGGTTTAAATAATCTAAATACTATACTGTGTGATATACACAGGGGGAACAGTTACAATCACAGCATTGTAAGATGGTGACAGATGTACTCTTAGGCCCTGCAGCATCTTACAATGCTGTGATTGCAGCTATTCCCCAGGCCTCTGTGAGTAGTACACATGGCCAGTGTAACTCTAGTTAATGGTCACGACAATTTGCATATGAAACTGATTGTTTCGTGCTTGGCTCCAGGTAGGGTCACCCAAGGCGGACAGGTCAAGGGGGAGGTTCCAAATGAAGCACGATCCTCAACGGCAGAACTGGTGGAAGATGCCTCTAGGTCACAATGGCAGTGAAGGTGGATGAAGGCTGCAACAGAAGGTGGTCCCCAATCGTCTTGGTTCTCCATGCCATTGGACTCTGGCCACCCCCTGCCAAGGACTGTGTGGTGGCTGCAGGCGCATCAGCCTCTCCATCTAAAAAGCTGTCATACACAGGCGTCCTCCCATTATGTGGCTCCAGGATCAGCCTGTACACCCACCTGAGGACATAGAGGATGGTACTACTCGACCCCAAGTGGCCACCGATGATGATGATGATGATGAAACTGGTCATTGGTTTTGGTCGTTATGCCACTGTATTGTTTATAAGGGTGGGATACCTGCAGTCAGGTGAGACTGAAGAGGTCACGTAGATGAGTGATGAAACGTTTCTGTCAATAAACGTTGTGTCCAGATGAACTGACTCAACCCTCTGTGATTTCTTTACCTGCATTATTGAGCATCAAGACAATATTCCAGTCTTGTTTCATTAGGTCTTGTTTAAAGGGGCTGACGGCCTCTTTTGATGTGTATCTAATTGTTTTAGTGTCATTCCTGGTCCTAGCGCAGCTCTGGCGATTGCAAAGCCTGGCAGATGATCACTTGTGTTGTTTATTAATAATCCACGTGTTACTTCCCGTCAGTAACAGTAACTATATAAGCAATCGGGTCATTATACAGAAACGTCTGCTTTTGGAATGGCAAGATGTGTTAAAATGTGTTTCTTTTTCTACCATTTAAACTTAGACCACAGTGTTATATAACTTATTGACCAAATTATTATATAACTTTATTGACTTTATGAAAACATAAATGAAAGCTTAATGATTTTTTAAAATATTTTTTGTGCATTCATTTAAAGACCATGTGTACTGTATTTTTGTCACTGGTGTCATCTTCCTCCTTTGGCAATATAAACGGCTTTTATAAAATATTTCTTAAATCACTTCACCACATGTAGACAATCACAGAGGAATAATGATAATGCAACAAATCAGGAGATTATCTTTTATTTATTTTAATCGGTGTTCAAAGTGTGACTGAAGGATGTTAATTCATTTACGCAACCATGTATTTGCTATAACAATAAAAATATTTGAAAAAGTTATAAGCAGTGACACAATCCTTTACATCTTAACTCTTGGGTGTCGCAAAATTCAATGGATGTAAAATTAGTATCATGTCAAACGTGACACATTTTATTTAACGTGACAGAAAAAAAACAGTAACACCAGTGACTTAAGACCAAAGACTCTCATTCGTCAACTCTAATTAAGTAGATGACACTAAATTGTTACATTTGGCATAAAAATCAAAGACTATCACTGACACTAAGTGAAAGCACTTAGTAAAAGATCATAAGCAACAGTTTCAAAACACATTTTAACTCCATTAAAAACAAATAAAATGTCCAGCAAAGGTAATTGTCTAACCCGCAGTTGTCCACTACTATGCTATGTCATACTATGTTACTGGGTTATGACTAAAAGGGGTAAACTTGGAACTGTCCCCAGTTTACATTTCATGGTGCCTTAATTTACTTGTGCAGCTGCCCCATAATGAACTCCCAGAACCGCTGATCAATCTGAACTGAACGCTTATTCAGTGCTAGGGGCTCTGGAATCAGGCACATGATCTGGTCATCACCATGCCAGTTAACATCATCTCTGGAATCAGGCACATGATCTGGTCATCCCTGTACCAGTTAACATCATTTCTGGAATCAGGCACATGATCTGGTCATCACTGTACCAGTTAACATCATCTCTGGGATCAGGCACATGATCTGGTCAACACCGTACCAGTTAACATCATCTCTGGAATCAGGCACATGATCTGGTCATCACTGTACCAGTTAACATCATCTCTGGGATCAGGCACATGATCTGGTCATCACTGTACCAGTTAACATCATCTCTGGGATCAGGCACATGATCTGGTCATCACCGTACCAGTTAACATCATCTCTGGAATCAGGCACATAATCTGGTCATCACCGTACCAGTTAACATCATCTCTGGAATCAGGCACATGATCTGGTCATCACCATGCCAGTTAACATCATCTCTGGAATCAGGCACATGATCTGGTCATCCCTGTACCAGTTAACATCATCTCTGGAATCAGGCACATGATCTGGTCATCACTGTACCAGTTAACATCATCTCTGGGATCAGGCACATGATCTGGTCATCACCGTAACAGTTAACATCATCTCTGGAATCAGGCACATGATCTGGTCATCACCATACCAGTTAACATCATCTCTGGAATCAGTCACATGATCTGGTCATCACTGTACCAGTTAACATCATCTCTGGAATCAGGCACATGATCTGGTCATCACCATACCAGTTAACATCATCTCTGGAATCAGGCCCATGATCTGCTCATCCCTCTACCAGTTAACATCATCTCTGGAATCAGGCACATGATTGGTCATCCTTCTACCAGTTAACATCATCTCTGGAATCAGGCACATGATCTGGTCATCACCATACCCGTTAACATCATCTCTGGAATCAGGCACATGATCTGGTCATCACCATACCCGTTAACATCATCCCTGGAATCAGGCACATGATCTGGTCATCACCATGCCAGTTAACATCATCTCTGGAATCAGGCACATGATCTGCTCATCCCTGTACCAGTTAACATCATCTCTGGAATCAGGCACATGATCTGGTCATCACTGTACCAGTTAACATCATCTCTGGAATCAGGCACATGATCTGGTCATCACCATGCCAGTTAACATCATCTCTGGAATCAGGCACATGATCTGCTCATCCCTGTACCAGTTAACATCATCTCTGGAATCAGGCACATGATTGGTCATCCCTCTACCAGTTAACATCATCTCTGGAATCAGGCACATGATCTGGTCATCACCATAACAGTTAACATCATCTCTGGAATCAGGCACATGATCTGGTCATCACCATACCAGTTAACATCATCTCTGAAATCAGGCCCATGATCTGCTCATCCCTCTACCAGTTAACATCATCTCTGGAATCAGGCACATGATTGGTCATCCTTCTACCAGTTAACATCATCTCTGGAATCAGGCACATGATCTGGTCATCACCATACCCGTTAACATCATCTCTGGAATCAGGCACATGATCTGGTCATCACCATACCCGTTAACATCATCTCTGGAATCAGGCACATGATCTGGTCATCACCATGCCAGTTAACATCATCTCTGGAATCAGGCACATGATCTGCTCATCCCTGTACCAGTTAACATCATCTCTGGAATCAGGCACATGATCTGGTCATCACCATGCCAGTTAACATCATCTCTGGAATCAGGCACATGATCTGCTCATCCCTGTACCAGTTAACATCATCTCTGGGATCAGGCACATGATCTGGTCATCACTGTACCAGTTAACATCATCTCTGGAATCAGGCACATGATCTGGTCATCACCATGCCAGTTAACATCATCTCTGGGGCTCGGTCAGAAGAACTTATTCACTCTGTTGCGGTGCATGCATTTGACTTTCACACCGTTTTCCTCCACCTGCAGGATGATGCCAGGGTAGAGTTCATCGTCACATCGCACAACACACCACTGCCCGCTGTGATGCTGTTCGACGACATTGGGTCTGAAATCTTTCCGTTTGATCGACTGCATGCATAGCTACCAGAGTGACCTCCTCTAGACTGTGACATGGACAATCAAACACTCCCTCATCAGCCTGGCAGAAACAGCTGCTGGGAGAAACGCTGAGGACCTCATGCATTCTCGTGGTGCCTTTAATTGTGAACAAGGGCACCTGCCTTAAACCTTCATCTCAACTTCCTCCTCACTCACATAACAGAGTTTCACCTTGCTTGTATCCTTCAGCAGCTGGAAAAAGCACTGTGCATCAGGGATATCTTTCCCTTGACGAACTAATGTGTCAGCTGCTCTCTTCAGTGCAGCCCCCACTCCATCTGGTGCACCCTTTTCTCAGGGACGCGGGATGGGGGGGGGGGGGTTGCTGAAGCACCCTCTAGCCTGCCATTTTAGACGCAGCAGTAGCCTAAGTGATATGCCGAAATGAAAACGAAAAAAAACAAAAACAAATAAAAACATCAATATGAGCCCAGTAATGACCGTGACACTGACGACGGTTTAAAAATATTTTTGATTATTTATTGAAGAAATTATTTGTTTTGGAAATGTATTCATTCATCTTTAAGCATCTTTCTGTAAAATATGGTAAAATGATTTTATATATATATATATATATATATATATATATATATATATATATATATATGTATATATATATGTATATATATATATGTATAATGACGTCACACTTTTACATTCAGTTGACAGCACCCTCTACTTAGACCGTCTTCCTTTCCGTGGCTTGCCTCGAAGAAGTTCCATGTCACTATCGAGAACCACCTCTGGTGTGGCTCAGTGGATATGATGTAAAAGTGAGCAGTTTTTGTATTGGGTGGCAGGACCATCACTAAAAAAGTGAAGGTGTTGGACATCAGTGTGGTCCTTTGCCAGCAATTGAAGAATAATTTCCAAATGAGCCCATATAGTTGGTGGGTCATGCCTTCTACTGGGGGAGATGGTGCAGAAGGGCATGGGGCCCTGGATTGCCAGATAAAGCACTCGGGTGTGGAGAGCCACCTACTGATGTGACCCTTCAAAGTGGACTGACTGAATTTCATCGAAGTATTTACAGGTATAGTTCTCGCTGAAAATCGATGTGGATCAGGGAGTCTTTGGCAGTGAGGCTCTCTCTGAGATTCCTGTACACATTGTATCGCCTGCGTGATCTATCTGGTGATGATGGGGGGGTCAATGCTCCTGCCCTGAGTCTTTGCCTGCGTCTTTGCTGACGGACCCTCCATGCCTTACGTTCAGCTCTCTTCTCCCTTTCACTTAAATCACTTATTCTCTTTCTCTTTTTTGTGTCAATGTCTCTGGCGTAGCCCTGTTTTCTTTTCTGCAAGTATTCTGCTCTGCGTTCAGGGTCAGCATTCCTACGCTGTCTGTAAAGTCGCTGCTTCTCAGCTGCACTCAATTTAGCCATACCTGACCAAAGGAGGATTAACAATGATAAGGACAAGTTAGAATAATGAAATTTTAGTGCTTTTATGCAAAGGAACTCAATGAACAGCTTTGAAAAATTCTGGACAAAAGCAGTACTGTTTACACCTTGTCTCGTCTCCATTTATCCTGACAAGGTGAAACAGTTGTGCTTTTGTCCACAGGGGGCGCAAAGTCAACAATACAGAATTCCTCATAGCAGCTGTAATTTTGTAATTTACCAGAGATATTGTTCTCACTGAAAAAAAACCCTGATTTTTTGCAATCACACGTCAAGTTAGAAAATTGTATACACTGTACATTGGTTGTGATGTTATTTTCAAGAAGTTTATAAAAACGAACTCTTCGTCTATCAGACATGTTTTTTATGTACAGCATTATTATATATCGAAACAAGAAACTTATTTTGAAGGCTTCAAGAAAGAAAAAAAAACATGAGCAGAAGATGCTGCTAACAATGTGTAGCTTGCTATTAGTTTGGCAAAGATGGGACAAAAAAAGAAGAGAACTGAAAAACTTAAGGCAGATTAGTGCATTAAGTTTTCCTTTGTAAATGCATAGAGATGGTTTAAAGATCACATTAACACCTCATCTCTACGATACATGCGAACACACATCCCCTGCAGTTTGCACAGGACTGAAAGGTGGGATAACGCCATAAAATCCATGAGTGAAATGGGATAACATCTTACTCATGGACTTTCACCTGTATTCAACACAGTGAAACCCAAACTCCTGGTACAGCTTCACTCATCAGATGGACCAAAACCCACCCCATCCATCCTGTTGTGATGGGATGAAGTCATTTCAAGATTCAAGATCAAATGAACTGGTTTTAAATACAGGTGTGCCTCAAGGCTCTGTTCTGTGTCCGCTGCTGTTCTCCATCTGTACAGATGGAACTGGACGTAATGACAAACAGCTTAACTTTAAGTATGTGGATGACATGAGACTTGTTTAACAGACTGTTCCTCCCTAAACCTTCATGTAAGTGAACACTTCAGCTCAGTTGTTTGAGGACAATTTTCTTGTGTTAAAATGTGTCAACGGTTAAAAGAGTAATGCTTGCAAGTAGGGATGTGCGCCGACTAGTCGTATAGTCGTTTAAACGAAGCTGCCCCTGCTAGTCGGAACAGAAAAACTAGTCGGTTAAACTATTATTTTAAAAATAATAAGATATAAGACAACGTTTTGCTGTCCACATTTCCACAATTTGCACCCAAATTGCTGTCACGTCTTCTTAATAAAACGTTGCTTTTTAAAAACTAGGCTATGAAAAAGTAGCCTACTTGCATTGTTACCATGGTTGCAAGATAAACGGTCACGTGAACTAGAGAAAATGTCGAGTCGAAAAACCAGCCGCGCGTGGCAGCACTCTGACGTGGAAAAGGATGGAGAGGTTTTATGTCGGTTGTGTGGAATGAAACTGGCGTATAATCATTCAGCTGGAGCCTTGAGGAATCACTTAAAATATAGACACCTGGACGTGAACCTCCAAAGGGAGACGGCTAGTGCTGCTAAAGGTAACACTAGTGCCAGCAGCCCAAAGCAATCCCTTCTCTCGCTTACTGCTCGCCTCTGTGACCCCCCCTCCCCAGCCCCCCAATGGGAAAACACCCCAGCTGATCACCGAGAGGATAGCAGGAGACACGCTGCCGCTCAGCTTTGTTGAAGGCCAAGGCTTCCCACAAGTGCTGAACCTCATGGAGCCGGGACGCACGGTGCCGGGGAGGAGGTGGCAACTCCTCGGCTGGAAGTGGAGCACACCCAGATGACAGCAGCTGGGACAAAGAACCTGGGAAAGGCACAGCATGTGGCCATCACCACCGACGGCTGTGCATCCACGACTACCCAGTCGTATAGGACCATTTCCATTTGTGAAATAAATATTTCACGGATCTATAAAAATGTGTTGTAGGCTACTTGCTTACTTTGACACAGCCCGTGTCTGCGCTGCCTGTCTTTTCTGCGACACAACTGGGAGAGCGGAAATGGTCTGTTGGACATTCGTAAGCCTATAACAATGGTCTTTTCCACATTTTGTGCTAAGCCTAAATACCCGTTTATTGTTGAATTAAATTAATTGTTTTGACGTGCAGTTTGTCTGAAATGAAACCATTTTGCAGAACCATTTCTTCGCATGCCCGGAAAAGTAGGCCGCCCTTCTCTGCAGCGTTTAAAATACGAGTTGGTCAATTGAATAGCCTTTATATAGTCACAATGTTTTCTCCTTATGGCCCTATAGATGGAAATGTGCTCAGTTTTAGCTGTTTTCTCAATGTAGGCTCGTCGGCTAGCCCATTACAAAACAGCGGCTAAACGTCGAGGGAAACAGTCGGCTGTGCACATCCCTACTTGCAGGAAAAACTCAGAATGGATAAAGCCAATTAGCTCTCCTTCATGGACCAGGAGCTTGAGAGTGGATGGCTTTGTCCTGTTGAGGCAATGTTGGGGTATGTTCTCAACGAGGCCCATCAACGTCTTACTGACGTGAAGAAACGTACAGCGAGCTGTGAGCGCATCTCTCACTGAGAACATCATATCATTTAATGCACAAATGGACGTGCTTTCATCACCTGACTACTAAAGATAAAGCTCAACTGGCATCAAACCAGCGAAACCACAAGTGTAGATCAACCTCAGCTTTCCACACCTTAAAGCTGTCAATAGAATGATGCACAAAACAGAAATCATTTCCTCCAGATCTCTTTTCAACAATTACAACTTAAAATCCCACTGGTAAGGAATGCTTGCTACAGCAGCTGGTTCAGCCCTGGCCCCAGAGCTGCGTTCAAGGCATCCACGCAAACACAGCCATGGTGGACTGGTCTGAAAAGTGCAATGCTTATTGCATAATTAACATTATTCATCTACGGCTTTTGTATAGTATTTAAACATAATAAAGTCAAAGAAAAAATTGCTTTAATGTAAAAGTGGATAATAAACATTTGAAATTCAATTATGCAGTTAGGAATTAAACCTGCAATCTGTAAATTTGCACATTCTCAATATCTCCTGGTGACGAGAGGTAACTGAAACAAATTCGAACGTGAGAATGTGTGTACTATTTAATGACTCAATGAAATGAGCTAGTAAAGCAAGCCGTGAGCGGTGCCATTACTGTACATTTCACTCAGGGGGTCCAGATTATTTTCTTTGCAGCTAGTTAGTTGAAAGTGCCATCTCAAAGATTTTGTATGATCAAACTGAAATGTAATGACAATGTGCTGATTTCTTTGGACAATCAACCAATAGCACAGCAGAACAGTGTTCCAACACGGCTGGATGTAGCAGCCAGACAGAACCAGAACTACTGGAACCGATTACAGTTATACCCAACATCTCTCCTCCACACATGTCCAAACCATCTCAATCTTGCCTCTCTTGCTTTGACTCCAAACCGTCCAGACTGCAAGATTTCAACCTGATAATGGCCTGTCCTGAAAGACGTGAGGCATCTAGAACAACGGTGAAAATCGGGAACAGCGAATCATTTAATGTTGTGTGGTGACATGTTGGCAACTGATGCAGCATCTGAGAAACCTCATGACACCTACTGCTACTACTACTACTTCCGGCTGCTCCCGTTAGGGGGCGCCACAGAGGATCATCAGTTTCCATCTCTTCCTGTCCTCTGCATCTTCCTCTGTCACACCAGCCACCTGCATGTCCTCCCTCACCACCTCCATAAACCTCCTCTCTGGCCTTCCTCTTCCCCTCAAAGGTGTAGCAGACACTGTGGCTCGTGTGGCGCAGCTTGGCAGTTAATAGTCCGCATCCTTGTAACAAATGCAATCCTCGGACCAGAGCCAACACAAACCGCCTAAACGTCATCAAACTACATCAAACTACATGGTCACATTGCTTTTTACTTCCACTGATCATCTGTCTGACAGAGGCGTCTCCATATCGGCGTCACATTTCAATCTTTCGTCCTGCTGGAGTGGTTTCCAACACGTAGATGTTTGCCGCCGCACCAGCATTTGTCTTACCCCATCAAAACATTTCAACAGTGGTATACGGAGTGTCTCCAACCATGGTATCGATGGCTGGCAGTATTATGGAACCGGACCCCATCGTACACATGGACGATATATGTAACTGATCAATGGAGGAACATTACAGATCGCATCTTGGAAATTGATTCTATGTGAACTTCAAAAATCAGTGTCTAATGTCTAAGAGGAGTACAAATTACTGCACTTGTGATAAGACCAAGAAGTGGCTTGCCATATCTGCAAAACCTCCACCAGCAAACTTGCTCACCACAACCAAGCATCACAACCACTAGCTTTCTCCTCTGTATGGGTTCTCATGTGGTCCTGCATATTTGGCTTTTGAGAAAACCCTTTACCACAAACTGAACAACAAAATGGCCTCTCTCCGGTGTGTATTCTCATGTGGTCCTGCATATTTCCTCCTTGAGAAAACCCTTTACCACAAACTGAACAACAAAATGGCCTCTCTCCGGTGTGTATTCTCATGTGGTCCTGCGTATTTCCTCCTTGAGAAAACCCTTTACCACAAACTGAACAACAAAATGGCCTCTCTCCGGTGTGTATTCTCATGTGGTCCTGCATATTTGGCTTTTGAGAAAACCCTTTACCACAAACTGAACAACAAAATGGCCTCTCTCCGGTGTGTATTCTCATGTGGTCCTGCATATTTCCTCCTTGAGAAAACTCTTCACCAAAAACTGAACAACAAAATGGCTTCTGTCCGGTGTGTACTCTCATGTGGTCCTGCATATTTCCTCCTTGAGAAAACTCTTCACCACAGCACGAGCAGCGAAATGGTTTCTCTCCCGTGTGGGTTCTCATGTGTTGCTTCAGAACTCCTTTTGCGGTGAAGCCTTTACCACAGACTGAGCAGCTAAAGGGCTTCTGTCCGGTGTGTACTCTCATGTGGTCCTGCATATTTCCTCCTTGAGAAAACCCTTTACCACAGACTGAGCAGCTAAAGGGCTTCTCTCCGGTGTGTACGCTCATGTGGTCCTGCATATTTCCTCCTTGAGAAAACCCTTTACCACAGACTGAGCAGCTAAAGGGCTTCTCTCCCGTATGGGTTCGCACGTGGTCCTGCATATTCCCGTGTTGAACAAACCCTTTACCACAGAAAGAGCATTGAAACGGCTTCTCTCCAGTATGGGTTTTTGTGTGTTCTCGCATGTGACCTCTTTCAGAAAACCCTTTACCACAGATGGAGCAACTGAAAGGTTTTTCTCCTGTATGCATTCGCATGTGTGTCAGCATATTTACCTTTTTGGAGAACCCCTTACCACAGGCAGAGCAACTAAACGGCTTCTCTCCTGTATGTTTTCGCATGTGGCCCTGCATATTTCCTCGTTGGGAAAACCCTTTACCACAGATGGAGCAACTGAAAGGTCTTTCTCCGGTGTGTTTTCTCAGGTGTTTCTGCAAATGTCCTCTTTCAGAGAACTCTTTGCCGCACACTGAACAAAGTGAAGGGTTTTTCTCCTGTATGCGTTCTTACATGTGTCTGCATATTGGCTTTTTTGGAGAACCCTTTACCACACACGGAGCAAGCGAAAGGTTTCTCTCCGGTGTGTACTCTCATGTGGTCCTGCATATTTCCTCTTTGAGAAAACTCTCTACCACAGCACGAGCAGCGAAATGGTTTCTCTCCCGTGTGGGTTCTCATGTGTTGCTTCAGAGTTCCTCTTACAGAAAACCTTTTACCGCAGACTGAGCAGCTAAAGGGCTTCTCTCCGGTGTGTACTCTCAGGTGGTCCTGCATATTCCCTCCTTGAGAAAATACTTTACTACAAAATGAGCAGCTAAATGGTTTCTCTCCTGTGTGAATGGTCATGTGTGTCTGCATAGCGACCCTTTGAGAAAACTCCTTACTACAAACGGAGCACCTAAAGGGTTTTTCCCCTGAATGGCGTCTCATATGTCTCTGCAAATTTCCTTTTTGACTAAAGAATTTCCCACAAACTGAGCATTTGAAGTTTCTTGCTTCAGCAGCTCTCCTATTACTAATACGCTCTACTTTGTATTGTGTTGTGTCTAAGCCTGACTGATGTTCTCTAGTCTCCATTCCCTCATCCTCACCGTCTTCAGTGTCAGTCTCACAGCAGTGTGAAGAGAAGAACTGTCCATCACTAACTGGTTGTACATCAGCAGCTGGACCCAAGTTCCTGGCTGGTTCTGACAGTCCACAGTCTTCTCCATCAGCTTCTCTCTTCATCTGCTCAGTTGAGCTGCTGGCTTCCTCCCCAGTTTGGCTTTGATGAAGCTGTGAGAACTGAGCTTCCTCTTCATCACTGTCACTCTTCACAGGGACAGGAGTGAATGGAGACTTGGTGATGTCAGCCCCCTTCTCCACTGCTTGAGGCTGCTTTTCCTCTTGACTAATCTGGAGCTCCTCCTCCTCCTCTTTAACATGTAGGGGCTCGGGCTTCTCCTGGAGCAGACTGGGATTCCACTCCTGCTTCACAGAGGGAACCTCCTCTTCAGGAACTAAGAGCTGGTGGAGGTCTAGAGGGTGGAATATAAAAACAGCATAATTTAAAGGAAAAAAATTGGCAATTTTCGACCTCATGCAACATGGATGGTACATGAAAAACTCCTGCACTTGTCCTGATCATTTCTGTCTCTCTGGAGTTGCGGTGAAACCGAGTTGTTTTGTGGCACCAAATGATGTTGCATGTTGTCAGTCGGTGGCCGGACCACCTACAGCCTAACAGGGTTCAAAAAACACATCCTTATTCTCTCGACTAAGCAGTGTTTCTGTTGCTGTAAATGACGTCACACAACACTGGGGCGCAGAGGATGTTATGGACGACCGACCATACAGAAGCTTGCACGCAGCAATGCGCTGTGGCGCGTGTAGGTGCTGTGGGGAAGCCTGAGCACAATAACACGGATCTCTCCATTAATACAGCGCGCACACACACACACACACACACACACACACACGCTTTACGTGGGCGGGCCGCCCCGCCCCGCCCCGCCCAGGCATGTTAACGGTCGCCAACCCCATTTTAGCGTCTCTTATTTTTAGGCGTTTATTCCCCCGAGAGACCGACCGACGCCATCTGCGATCCAGTCCCTCCAGTGAACGACCTGCCCTCGCGCTACCCCTCCCGTACCTGTCCGTTCTGCTATCGCGAGAAGGGGCTAGTGACAGTCGCGCCGCTCTGCGGATCCGCCGAGTGGCGCTCTCCGGCATGACGTCGTTAAAGAGGCGGACACGTAAAGCGGCTCCTTCTCTCCGCGCTGTGCGACTGCTCTCGGACTTTGGTCACAGGTTCGAGTTCTATGAAAGAAAGCGGCGACTCTGCTGCGCCGGCAGCCACAAGACTCAAGAGTGTGTTCACTACACGTGACGTGACGTGACGTTGCGCAGCATGCAGCGTCGTCCTGGCCACGATGATCCCGGTGACCCCTTATCCGCGGATCCGCGGGCTGGGTTACCCGCGGTCCCGGTTACCCGCGGGCTGGGTTACCCGCGGATCCGCGGTCCCGGTTACCCGCGGGTTGGGTTACCCGCGGGCTGGGTTATACCCGCGGTCCCGGTTACCCGCGGGTCCCGGTTACCCGCGGTCCCGAAGTACGGAACGCAGAATTCCAGAAAAACAACTCACACGTTTTAAATAGCGCGCCGTTCTGAGTAGCGCGATGAACTCTCGCGCCGTCCCGCCCGGGTCGTCAATCATCCCTTTGTCCAGCGTATCCACGCCGTATAGGAGGGTTTCCGTGCAACGTCATCACAGAGATGCGTGCGCAACTAGGGGGCAGAAAGCAGCTACAGCGCAGAGATTTTAACCAAGACAGAGCGCAGATACAGCAGAGATGACGCGCAGTTGTTGTGCAATAAACTGCACAAACCGCCAAAAGGACGGGCGGGAAATGTTCCGCATTCCATGTGACCCCTTTGGAATGTTGACCATGTTCACTGTTGAACCGCTTTGGTAGCTCTCAAAAGATTATGCATCTCATAATCTTTTGAGAGCTACCAAAGGGGTTTTGCCCCCCTGGCTGCGCACGCACCCAGTAACGTTTGTAAACAGGAAACCCGTCTATACCCTACCCGCCCGTTACTCACTTAGTACTGTGTACATAGAGTTCGGTACTATCGGCGGTTTCAGGCATCCGCTGGGGGTCTTGGAACATACCCCCGTGAATAAGGGGGGTCTACTGTTTTCTCTTCGGGCTATGGCAGTTAGAAAGACACAGACTAACTTCAGCTAAGGTTAGACTACTAATTTTTCAGGCAGTGACTCAGCACATATGAGTATTGAAAGATATTTTAAGAGAATAGGCGTGAGGAAGAGAGACGCATGGCACCACAGGTAACTTAGCCAACGTTAGCATTTAGAGTGAAATGGCAATAAATAAATGCATAAGCCTCAATAATTACATGTGTCAGTCAATTTGATGTGAAATTACAATTGCTGTCAACAGTGAGACGAAATGCAGAAACGAGACTAGATTCAAGCTTGTTCTCAATTCCAGGGGTCGGTCAGTGAAGCTGCTGGCACAAGTGGTGGGAGTGACGAGGGAGAGGCAGCAGCAGCAGGTCCCAGTGTGGTAGAGGCAGGTGAGCAAGCAGCACAGCTCCAAGCATCCCATTCACTGAGAGAGACATGGTATGACAGAGCAAGGGGAACCCCACCGTTTAAATGCTGTATTCCAACCAATGCACCATTTTCAGTTTCCAGGCGTCGCAAATCAAAATGAAACCCTGACTGGCTCAAAATTCCACAGTTCAAGCACTGGCTCTACCTCACGAAGCACGGTACGAATGGCATTTGCAAGGCCATATTTGTAACAAAACTTATTTTTGTAAGAATTAACACGTTTTTTTTTTAGGAATGTTTTGCCGAGTGTGCAGGCAACAAAAGCCTGCAGTAAAGAAAGGCCCCTTAAAACGGGCTTTCATAGAAGCTGGGGCTCTTGTATTTCGCAAGAATTACGTGGAGTGCCACATCTCCTCAGAGCCTCATTAATAGAATTTAAAGCAGGGGTGGCTAACCATGTGCCATGGAGAGCCACGTGTATGCAGGTTTTCATTCCAGCCGGACTCCACACCAGGTGGTTTCACTGATTAGCAACCCTTCAAGCAAAGAGAAGAATGTATTCTTCCTCTTTGCTTGTCGGGTTGGAATGAAAACCTGCATACACATGGCTCTCCATGGCACATGGTTAGCCACCGTTGGTAGAAAAGAATCAGGCCTCACTTGCATCAGGTATATAAGTTTTTTAATGTATAGCTCATTTCTGCAACTTATTAACCATGACTGGCCCATATTATTTCTTTGACCTTGGTCTAGGCTACTCAGTGTTGCAGGCTTTTGAGCGCACCATTATTATCGAGCATGAGGCCATCATAGGGGTTTCAAGCCTTTACTGTCTAGTAAAGAATGAGATTGCTCACCACACCAACTACCCTAAGCTGTTAAGTCTAGCTCAGCTTTTAGGTTGTGATTACTTTGACAAGCTGAAGGTAAACCTATTACAAACTGATGCTTGTGAAACTAAGAACTTTAATCACAGGCCTAGCAAAATGTTAAATTACCTCCCTTTCTCAGGTGGATCAAAGAAACAATTACCAATCACACAGAATAGTGGATGAAAAGCTGGAAATCCTTACAGATAGTAGATCTGCCTATTGTGGAAGAGGTAAGGTCATCTCAAGCAATCAGCCTAGAGGTTGATGAATGTTAGGTGGGTTTTTTTTTGTGTGTTTGTGTGTGTGTTTTTAAGGAATGCTGTGCGTTTAAATAAAGATTTAGGCCTAGTTGATACTTATTAATATAAGATGTGTGAAAAACTATTAATTTTATTTTAGACATCTGGATGAAGAGGGGTATGTTTTTAACCACTTCCTTGACCTGGTAACTCTGGAAGATGGGAAAGCTGACAGCATTGTTGCTGCCATCAAGAGTACTACAGAAGAAGGAGCTCCCGGTAGACAGGCTCTATGGACTCTGGACAGACAGTGCAGCGGTGATGAAGGGTATGGAGTTTTTGTTAAATCTGGTAGATTGTGTGAAATTTGTATTGTCAGCTGTTATTTAACACCGGTCAAGTTTATTTGTATAGCCCTTAATCATAGTTGCAGTCTCAAAGGGCTTTATAGGCCCACATTTAACAAAGGAAACAAAATGACACCCCCAACACTAAACTTACGCCTTAAACCTAGGCGTGTGACTGAAGTGGCAAAGCAGCTCACAGTTTTCCAAACCTGGTTTCTGTGGCATGTGCTGCTCACAGACTAGCACTGGCATGCAAAGATGCCTCAGATGCTGTCAGATATATGGCTAACTTTAGGGACATTCTACAGGAACTGCGCCTGTTCTTTAGAAACAGCGCACATACATCAGCCACACTGAGAGCCACTGCCACTACTCTCGGTCTGAGCGACTTGCAAGTTAAGGTGCGTTTTCACCATTTTCACAATACCATTGTGGGCTCATATCATTTATTTTATACTTACTTGTTGGTAGGAAGTGAAAGATACCAGGTGATTATCTCGGCATCTAGCCATACAAAATCTCCAGAGGAGCCTTCCAGACATGCTGGCTGATCTTACAGAGGGGGCGAGCACAAGGAAGTGCCCAGTGGCCAAAGGCCTATATACATCTTCTGTGCCACATACCGCTTTGTGGCTGCCCTCTACCTTCAAGCACATGTGTTGCCCCACATATCAATGCTGTCAAAGGTGTTTCAGAGAGCAGATGTGAACTTTCTCCACATAAAGGAACAGGTATGTCTGTGAATGTTCTCATTCATCCAGGTCATGGTTCTCCAAAGGAGTTGAATCAAGTGCAACTGGACTTGGTATATATCCCTGAAGACGTTTCGCCTCTCATCCAAGAGGCTTCCCCAGTTCATGCCTTTCTGGCTAGACCAAGCTAGTCTGACTGGCTGGTGATGAGACTCAGAATTTATCCTCTTTGGAGTCGTTGTCAGAGCTATTGATGTCCATGGCTGTTTGTGTTCCGATGTTTACCCACGCCCGTCACTAACAGAGCCGTAGATATGCGTGGCTCTCCTATGCGCCGATGTCCAGCTGCGCCCGTCGCCATCGGAGCTATTGATTTGCATTTGTTTAGCAGCGATGGTCGTTGGGGGTGTTAGTTTACGACTTCATTGTTCAGTGGTGATGAGAGCCGTTGGAGCCGTTAGTGAGCGACTGTTGTTCTTGGAGGCCAGGCTTCTTGAGTCTCCTGGGTAGAGATGAAAGGACGGCATTGTAAGTGGGAGATAGGTGGTGTCGCAGATCTCCTCCTCTGTTGAGGGATGGTTTTTCCAGTTTCACATAGATGGCTTCCTTCACCCCTCTTTCAAATATGGTTTCAAGACCTGGATGACCCAGAAGGACTTGGGGCCTTCAATTCAATTCAGTTCAATTCAATTCATTGTCATTAAAAACAATGTGCAGGCACATGTTAAAAATGAAATGAGGGCTGTGGCTTCACCAAACAGTGCAAGACAGACACAGACTTGTGGCCTTCAGCATTGCCAGTGAGGAAGAAAGGAGCAGGAGGGGACACGGAAACCAGGAGCACCCCTGAGAAGAGCTGTGGGCCAGATTCGTCAGAGATGTAAATACACCCCTTCTTACTTTGAAATTTTAAGATTCTTTTCCCCTTGAACTTAAAAATGTATAATATATCATGCCAGTTCCTCAAACCTTACATCTTCAGCCTGGAGAGCAATCTTGAGTGCAGGTTCCAGCACATTGAAATGTTAGGGGCCCTCGGTGTCCTGGTCCAAAGGCAGTTACCTCAGATGAAATGACCCACAGTTCAATGTTGAACACCCCAACAAAGAAATCCATCCCCAGACAGGAAGCCACAGTTCTGCAGGAGTGGACCTCTTACAAGTAGCATGGACTATCAGGATCATTTAAGGTTGGTAAATTACCTGAATTAATATGAACTGAATTGATTTCTGTCTCATCTGTCTTGGCAGTTAGAATTGCTTGTTTTGAAATCTGTAACTGTTTCAATTGCACTGTATGCTCTTGTGCCCTGCCTTGGTTAATCTCTGAAGGACAAGACGCAAGCCCAGACCATGCAGCTGCTGGCCAGTGAAAACAACGAATGGGCAGAAATATGCTCAAACTTCTGGTTCTAGCTGCAGCAGGGCTGGTCATCCCCATCTCCAGTGTAAATTGCAAGAGAGACTTTTCAACCATGAACGGGGTCAAGTGAATTTTATCTTTCAGCACTAAATATATTTTGCATCTAATTTCTGTATAGTTAATTTAAAGCCAAGTGTCTATTTTTCATCTGTTTCTCAGGTCAAATCTGACCTGAGAAACAGACAGAAAAGGGAGCACCTGGCTGCATGTCTGTGAATATCAATTCAATTCAATTTATTGTCATTAAAAACAATGTGCAGGCACATGTTAAAAATGAAATGAGGGCTGAGGCTTCATCAAACAGTGCAAGACAGACACAGACAAACACAGCAAACACAATATAAGATATACACACATGAAGGCCAAAAGCTAAAAATAAGTTTAAAAAAAAGAAAAAGAGCTGGAGTACAAAATATTTAAAAATATCTACAGACATTCAGTGGGTGGCCAGGTTCAGGTGGGCAACAGCTTGTGGAAAGAAGCTGTTTTTGAGCCTGGTAGTGTGGGCTCTGAGGCTCCTGTAGCGCCTCCCAGAGGGCAGGGGGGAGAACAGTCCATGGTTGGGGTGGGTGGGATCTCTACTGATGCTCAGACCCCTTCGAAGGCAGCATTTGTGATAAATGTCTTTTATGGCTGGGAGCTGGCTACCGGTGATATGCTGGGCCGCCTTGACGACCCGCTGCAGAGCTTTCTGGTCTACTGAGGTGCAGTTGCCGTACCACACTGAGATGCAGATGGTCAGGATGCTCTCTATGGTGCAGTGGTAGAAGTTGGTGAGAATTTTGGGGGGTAGATGGGCGCTCCTCAGCCTCCTCAGGAAATGCAGGTGTTGTTGGGCCTTTTTCACAAGGGCCTGGGTGTTTAATGTCCACGAAAGGTCCTTGCTGATGTGGACTCCAAGGAATGTAAAGCTGTAAACAGGCTCCACTTCCACCCCATTGATGTGTATGGGGGAGTGGTTGCAGCTTCTAGACATCCTGAAGTCCACAATCAACTCCTTTGTCTTCTGCACATTAAGGACAAGATTGTTGGTAGTACACCATGATGTGAGGTGCTCAATCTCGTCTCTGTAGGCCGTCTCGTCATTGTTGGTGATACGGCCAATGACTGTGGTGTCATCTGCAAACTTAACCATAACATTTGAAGGGTGAGTTGGCAGGCAGTCGTGGGTAAAGAGGGAGAAAGGGAGGGGGCTCAGAACACAGCCTTGAAGGGCACCTGTGCTGAGGGTCAGGGTGGAGGAGGTGTGGTCACCTAACCTAACAGACTGAGGTCTGTTGGTCAGGAAGTCCAGGATCCAGTTACAGAGGGAGGGGTTGAGGCCGAGGGAGAGGAGCTTGGTGGTTAGTTTGGTGGGGATGATGGTGTTGAAGGCAGAGCTGTAATCTAAACAGCATCCGGATGTATGTGTTGTTAAGTTCAAGGTGGGTCAGAGCAACGTACAGCGCAGTGGCAATGGCATCCTCAGTAGACCTTTTGGGACGGTAGGCGAACTGATGTGGGTCGAATGTGGGGGGGATAATGTTTTTGATGTGAGCCCGAACCAGTCTCTCAAAGCACTTCATGGCAATGGGGGTGAGTGCTATGGGTCGGTAGTCATTCAGACATGTGGATGTTGGTTTCTTGGAGACAGGAATGATAGAGGTGGTCTTAAAGCATGCTGGGACTTTAGATTGGGACAGTGAGAGGTTAAATACAGGTGTGAAGACCTCAGCCAGCTGGTTGGCACATTCCCGGTATGCCATCCGGTCCGGCAGCCTTCCGTGTGTTCACTCTGCGCAGTGATTCTCTGACCTCTGCGACTGATAGAGTGAGCACCTGGTTTTCTGGGTGGCTGGGGATTTTTGTGGCTGGGTCAGTATTGTCCTTGTCGAAGCGGGCATAGAAATTATTTAGCTTGTCTGGCAGGGAGGCATCATGGACAGTGGGACCGCGATTAGAGCTTTTGTAGTCTGTGATAGACTGAATGCCTTGCCACATTCGCCGAGGATCAGAGTTATTGTGAAAGTGGTCCTCTCTTCGTAGGGAATATTTATGTTTGGCTGTTCTGATGCCCTTCATGAGGTTAGATCTGGCTGCGCTGTAGGCCTCACAGTTACCTGACTTGAACGCTGCATCCCGGACTTTCAGCAGCTGCTGGACCTCACTGGTCATCCAGGGTTTCTGGTGTGGAAAGGTGCGGACTGATTATTTTGTTGACACTCTCAGTACAAAAGTTAATGTAGACTAGTATGGTAGATGTCTGTTCATTAATGTCTATAGGGGAGCCATGGGTAGCTGAATGTGCAAAAATAATCCAGTTGTGGCGGACACTAGGGGCTATGCCTCTCACCCAGCAGGACTGTGAGCTGGGGCTGTGGTTTACGTTCCCGGGCTATCTGGTGCAGGGTTGTTCCTGTTGTAGTTTGGTTTTTGGAGCTGAGGAATAAACTTCAAACTCGCCTTGGTCTCCTGTGTTTTTCCTCATTCCTGCCACATTGGTGACCCCGAATTGAACATGTTTGGAGCAGAAGAAGAGTGTGAATTCACTTCGGCCCCGCCGCCCCAACTCTCACAGCCGACCGTTCTCGCCGCGGCTGTGAAGCTCCCAGAGTTCTGGCAGAGCAACCCGGCTTCATGGTTCCAGTATGTTGAGGCGCTGTTCCACCTGCGTGGAATCTCCGCGGACGACTCCAGATACTATTTGGTCGTCACTGCGCTGGACCAGCTGTCCACACGCCGTGCCATGCAGCTGTTGCGCCCCCCCCCCCTGCAACACGGTAAATACGTCGCCCTCAAACATCTTCTTCTCCGGAGGTACAGCCTATCTGCTGCAGAGAGGGCAGATAGGATCCTTTCCCTATCCGGTTTGGGCGACGGGATGACTGTGGATCTCATGGACAATATGCTGTCGCTGACTCGGACGAAGGTGGATTCCTTTTCCCGCACATTTTCCTGCGCCAGCTTCCGTCTCCTGTGCACGCGGCTTTGGCTAACTCCCCGTGTCTGGCCACTGGTGACTGCCGAGATTTGGCTGAGGAGGCTGATCGGGTCCTGCTGGCTACTAGACGGTTCTCTGTGAAGAGTGTGGCATCGGAGCCTCTGCAGCCAGCGTCGGAGGATGCGGACCCGGCAGTGGTGGCTGGACTTACTGCCCGGAGACAGCGCGGGAGCGGCCTCTTTCTTCCACCAGCGGTTCTGCGGCAAGGCTAGGTGCTGCGTCCCTCCATGCACGTTTGAGGCGCCGGGAAACTCCAGGGCCAGCGCTCAGTAGCAGCTGTGGGCGCTGGTGGACGTAGTGAGCTGCTCTTCATTAAGGACTCAATGTCAGGAAGACGGTTTCCAGGCGTTTGGCACAAGGTTGGTGAATGTTTGCTTCCACAGGCACCATTTCGAGTGGGACTTTGTAGTCGCCTCCATTACTATTCCTACATAAAAAAAACATGTATTCGCGGAAAAGTGGCTGCAGGAAGTAGCCCGGCTCCAAACAGATGAGGACTGCACAGAGATGTGGTGCAAAATATACCATGAAAACCCAATCTCATGGATAAAAGCAGCACCTTTTATATGTATAGGGACAAAACATTTCAGTCATCCAGCTTTTGAAAAGCACGAGAAGAGTAAAGAGCACATGAACACAGTGCCAACTACTGATAACCGGAGCAGCAGGACCAGAAATTCACCTGCCCTCTGGACACGTGGCAGGACAAACTGAATGAAGAACAGCATTAAGCACTGCGTCATATTGTTATGTTGGCCTTTCACAAAGCCAAACATGCATGCCCGATGCCTTCATATGAGGATGATGTTGTGCTTTTCAAGAGGCTTGGACTTCATGTCAGGAGTGCATATCATTCACCAGAAGGGGGACCCACATCAAGCAGAGCATAGCACACACAATCAGTTTAGAACTGAAGGCAGCTGAATTTTGGGGTGTGCTCTTTGATGGATCAGAAGACATAACACAAGTGGAGCAGGAAATTGTGCACACTGTGTGTGTGCCCAGCTACGGAGAGTTTACCTCAGATTTCCTTGGATTAATTAATTTGGGTGTGAACCAAGAGGCACAGGACATAGTGAACGGACTGGAGCAGCCTTTCCATACATGTGGTTTAGGGGATCAGTGGAAAACGAAGTTGGTCTTGGTGCATACATATGGAGCAGCAGTCAACGCTGGAGTTTACAATGAGGTCGTTGCCGAATTGTGTGACATGGCGGCAATCGGGGATTCCCGTGTGCATAGTCTGTGTACTGCCCACACCCTCGAGAACTGCACAAAGTCAGCTGATCGCATGGTACCATACTATAGGACATTTAATCGCTCCGTTGTCAAGTTGTTGAGCTTTTATTTACAGAGAGGGGGCGCAAAAAGAAAAGAACAACTAAAGAAGACGTGATGAGGATGGCATTGCCTTTGTGAAACTAGGAAAGTTTCACCACATCAGATGGTCTTCATGGAGGCAAGAGATTGTTGAAAATATGGAGGCTGTTACCTGCCATTCAAATTCAAGCGTCTACAGTGATGACAGTGACCTAAAAACATGTCTGCACAGAGGGGTTTCAGTGTTTCCTAGCCAACATGCTGGACCCTGGAATAGGGCTGGGCAGTTAACCGCAAATGTATCGAAACCGACATTAAGAACCTCTCACCGACTTAATCTTGCTCATGTTGTTTAATTCGGTTAATAATTTCCCCAATGCGTGCGTTCATGAACTGTCCCTTTAAAAAAAACACTACGTCGTGTTCAGTCACGTGCCTCCGCCCCGTCCAACTAACGTTAGTCCGAGTTCACTCAAAGCAAGCTGGCGGCATGGACGGCACCAGCGCTGACACTGAGCCAAGACATGGGCCTCAACCTGAGCAGCTTATACCTCAACAGAACGCCATGTCCGTCATTTGGACACATTTTGGCTTCAGTGACGACGACAAAGAACAAAAAGAAGTCAAATGTAAACACTGCGGAAAAACTATTTCAGCAACCAAAGGTAACACCACCAATCTGTTTAATCACTTGGAAAACAATCACTTTACCGAATATGAAGAGTGCATGGCTCAAAAAAAGAGAGGGAGACCAACAAACGCCAAAGTGCTTCCACAAAGCAGCTCTCATTAACACAAGCACTTACAAAATGCCACACAACACACAAAGGATTCAAGAGGATGGGAAGAAATAACTGATGCCATTGCATATTACATGGCGAAGGATATGGCTCCCACAGTTACTGAGGAACACAGAGGGTTTAAACATCTCGTTAAAACCCTCGACAAAAGATATGCTGTGCCATCGTCAAAATATGTTTCCCAAATAGCGGTGCCCAACATGTACTAAACATGTGGTGAGAAGGTAGCTGCTGAACTACAATCTGTTCAACATGTACAGAACATGTGGTGAGAAGGTAGCTGCTGAACTACAACCTGTTCAACATGTACAGAACATGTGGTGAGAAGGTAGCTGCTGAACTACAACCTGTTCAACATGTACAGAACATGTGGTGAGAAGGTAGCTGCTGAACTACAACCTGTTCAACATCTCAACAATCTGTCATTCATACTTGAGCCTCAAGTTGCACTACACTGACGATGACTGGAACCTGCACAAGATGCCTTGAGACGGCATATTTTCCAGATGACCACATGCCAGAAATGATTGCCCAGGGCCTAAGAAATATGCTTTCTGCATGGGACCTCACGGAAGAGAATCTCGTGGCCATTACTAATGTCATCAAAGCTACACCGCTCAGTGGATGGACACGGGAGCGATTTGGACACAGGTTGCACCTGGCAATCAGTAGGTAGCACATCAGTTGAACAGTTGAGCTAGAGACATCTTTCAGCACACTTTAAACAAATACCGTGACAACAAGAATAAACTATTCATATAGCCCTTTTCTTAATGTTACAATGTGCTTCATATTACAAAGTTACAATGTTAACTTCACATTAGAATGTAACAAAACGCTACATCGAGTCATAATTAAAGTAGAAATAAAAATGACTCTAGAAGTGTGTTATTAATCTGACATTATTTAAATATCTTAGAATTTAGAGAGATTTCTCCTCTATTAATTTTCTTTAAGCTATAGTTTGTAAAATCTCCAGGTATAAGTGAAACCCTCAATAATCAAGTGTGTCTCGCAAAAGGAGGCAATACGTCAGACATCTGTCGGACAGACATCCTGACCTTTTCAAGGAATTGAAAGACTGACAGGTGATAGTTGACTAGTTCACTCCCCTGTTCTGTCCATGAAAGAAATACAGAGTGATCGAAAAGCCTCTCCGCAGCAGTAATGTACATAGCCTACATATTTGCATAGTGCTGAAAGGTTCGTCCATGATGTCGTGTGCAAATAACAGTGTCGAACACACTGTCACTTAACTGCGGAGACATTTCGATCCTGCATATACACCAAGCTAGCAAACAAGTCATCACAACATGCCCTGTAGCCACAACAGAAATTAATGCACACATGCATCTATACAGCGAAGTCACAGACATGATTTTATACAGAGATATTTGGCCAGTGCTCATTTAATGTTTCATACATACTGTATAAAGACAGCATTTGAACTCGTTTTCTTTTTTTTTTGTGAAACATTAACATACAATATGACATAACCTAGTCACACATTATGATATATCTAATCAGTCTCATCAACATGTTTTGCTAGGTATGGTATCTCACCAACTAATTAGGCCCTCTGCTACAATAAATGAATCACCATAAATTTTCTAGCCCATTTTTTTTCCAACTACAGAAGTCTAGTGCCTCTGGCTCAGACAGAGTGACTCCACCCACTCAAAAGCAACCGACCATGCAAGCTGTTCTTGAGCAGCATATAAAGTACTCAAAGGAGTCCAAAGATGCTAAAAGGCTCAACAGGGCAGTGGCAGAGTTCACATGTATGGGCCACGTGCCAGTATATTTAGATGAGAAAGCTGGGTTCAGAAACCTTGTACACAACCTGTACAAAAGGTATGACCTCCTCTCAAAGAATTTCTTTATGTATAATGAAATCCCCAAGGTGTATGGTGAGACAAGGTCTAAGTGCACAGCTGACACCAAAGCCATTCTTTTCTTGCACTATGGACCTCTGGACCAGCAGAACTGTAAACACATACATACATGGCTGTAACAATCCAGTTCATCGCAGAATCCTGGGAAATGTAGTCCTGGTGCTTAGGATGCTCTGCATTGCACTCTGACTACTCAGCTGACAGTCTGAAGGAAGCCCAGGATGATAATGTGACAGATTCCTGGGGCTAGATAGGGCCACAATGTCTGGTATCACAACATATAATGCTTCTAACAACCGCTGCTGACTATACCTGGATACCCTGTTTTGGCCACAATCTGCATTTGTCAGTAAAGAAAGCCACAGACGTTGATTGTGTGGCAAGCTGTCTTTCCCGACTCCGCAAGACTATCTCTGGCTTCTCAAGATCTAATAAGATGTCAAGACTGCTGAAAGACAAACAGAAATCTTTAAAGCTGCCACAACATACACTAATTCATCATGAGGCCACCCGATAGGGTTCCACCTATGATATGGTGGTTCGATAGTGGGGATGGGGGTGGGGGGGCAGCAGCAAGCAGTCTCTGCTGTTCTGGCTGAGGACAGAAAGAAGTGGCACCTGATGTGCAGAGACACAGACATGACAACTTTGGGAACAGTGAGGGATGTCTTGGCTCCACTCAGCGATGTCGCTCATCAGTCCTGCCGCTCAGGTGGGAGATAAGAGCCTGCCTGAAAGATGAGGAAGGTGACAGTCCACTAGTGCTGGAAATGAAGCAGAAAATTAGAGAAGACTTTGAAAAGAGATACGATGAGCACGAGCTGAAGATGACACTAAACATCGCCACTTCCCTAGATCCAAGATTTAAGAGCACTTTTGTTACGACGGAAGAGGAAGTTAAGAGGGAAGGAACTGCTCCCACAAGCTGAGAGGGCTAAGCTTCCTAGGGAGCAGTCAGCAGTAGGGTTGCCAACTTCATGCATTTCCCTTAACCGATAGTTGAACACGTTAACAATCAACAGTTGGTTAATCATTAACACCTCCCCACTACCCAAAAAATTGATTAATAAGATATCAAACGCACGTCTTTTTCTCAGTGCAAGTTGTACTAACACATTACGCATTAGCGGCACATCACTTATGTGACATCCAAGTCATGAATCACAAACAGAAATAATAAAACAATAAGGCTCGCGCCTGAGAAAGCCGCTCTTGCCCGCGTGTCCTTATTCAACAAATGGCGCAGCAATAAGTACCATTTCTAGACTAACGAGGCAGCCCAAACCCACTGTTAAATAAATAAAGTGCTGTATGAAAGGAAAATAAAGAAAATACTCCGAACCTCTCCACAATAACCTTACGCGGGCAGGAGGAGGAGTGACTTGCGAGAGCAGAAAACGCCTTTCTGATTCCCTGCACTATGACCGCCTCTTCTGTTGCGCCAGTAGCTGGGGTGAAGTGCGCCATCTGCTGGTATAACAATTAATTCCACAGTACGTGAGCTCCATAGAAATGATACAGAAATGAAACATACATTGTCGGTTAACTGGTTAATACATTTTTAATCGGTTAACGGCAATTAACCGGCTAATCGTTAATCATTAACATCCCTAGTCAGGAGCAACAAGGAGACTCGGAGGACAATAGAGGAGCAGCTGCTGCAGCAAAGAGAAAAAGAAGTGGTCTAAAAAGTTTGCTCTACAGTGTCACCTCAGAAAAGGGGGCAAATAGTTCTGCAATAAGAGAAGATTCTTCCACACCCACAACACCAGTAGATGAACTAAATGGTGAGACCACTGACTATAAATAATTAGGGGACACCAGCCCTGCAGAGGACCCCGACTTGGTGGAGTCAATATGAGGCACACCTGCCCATCCTGGCTCACTTTGCACAATGGTATGCGTGTATTCCAGCATCCACCTGTGCATCTGAGTGTGTCTTTAGCACATCTGGAAATATCTCCAGTCCTAGGCGTTCTAGACCGAGTGAGGAAAATGTAGACACCCTTGTTTTCTTGCCCACACATCTAAACAAGGCAAAGGGACCGAGTAACAAACGAAAACCAGCCAGCCTAGGACTACGGTTCAGGCTGAGTAGTGACACAATACCATTCAAGCCAGTTATGCTGCCATACTAGTTGGGCTATTAATGTTCCAATTTTTGTCAGCTCTCATTGTGTTGAACGTCATTTCTTAATGTTCAACATATACAAATGTATTCTGAATAGTGACAAAGAAAAGTTGTTCAGAATTAAGATAAAGCTCAATGGCTGAGTTGACAATACTTTTCTTGACCGAGAAAGACAAAAGATTACACAGCCAAGATTTAGGATGGGTTAGAGGTAAATCAAGAGTTTGAGATTATGCTGCTATTTTAGTTAACCTGGATTATTGTCATTTTACACTAAATGCCATTGCTTTAATTTATTTATTGTTCTCATGTTTGTGTTTTGACTGAAAACGTTGTCCAGGTTGGAAATAAAGCACAATAACATGTGAGAGTGTTGTCCCCCCCCCTTTTTTTTAAGTATTGAAAAGTATGGAAATTCATGACGTGGTAACGGTATCGAAACAAAAATGTTGGTTTGGTGACAACACTACTAGCTACAGAGAGAACACCAAAGCCAAGCAGCCAGTTATCAATGACGATGTCTGATTAGTACAAATATGTACTGGAGTTGACACTACTATGTTAATTGTATCTCAATAGTTTTGTTGTTCTCTTGTCTCGGTTATAAACTGGAGGCGGGTGGTGGTCGTCACCTGGAAGTGGGTGTTTAGAGAGAAGATCAGGGCTGGGTTTGGAATAAAGCCCTTAGTTCTACATCTCATAGACTTCTACCTGTGCCCACCCCAAAGGCGACAAGCTATAAATCGAGACAACTCTCTCACCTGACCCCAAAACAGTGGGATGGACTTCCGGCCTCAATCAGAGCTACAGACTCATTCACTTCATTCAAGAAAGACCTAAAAACTTCCCTCTTCCAGGCCTCCCTTAGGTATTGATATTCTCAGACAGAAAAGGAATGCCCAGGCTTGGTATACCTCCTACCTCCATTAGTCAGAGCACCATTTTCCATTGAGGGCCAAGAGTAGGCACATTTTCCTTCCAACCAGTTAGAATACCAGCTGAAGTCACTGACGAGTCAGTAGTCTTTGGCTGAAGATGTGTTAATCAATGAAATATTAACTGGTTGGAAGGAAAACCTGCATACTGTTCACACTCAATTGTACATGGTTACCTATGTCTGCCATAGATGGTCTATAAGCACGACTCAAACTGTCCAGTCTTTAGTAGCACGCTTCAAATATAATAAAAATATAAACCATCTCATACTACTATTACTACTGTGCCCTTACTTCCTTACACGCCATTATAATCAGTGTCTCCTATTGTGTCCTCCTTCTACATGTATGCCATATTTTATTATCTTATGTCTTTTATACTGATAGAAGTTAATGTAAATGAACTTTGTACTTTGATTCCCCTGTTCAGCGTCTCTAGATGATCACTAAATGTATTCCACATGGTGGAGATATGATTACTGTAGGACAATTTATTACTACTACTACATATAGTATGACTCGGATAGGATTGCTACTCCTCATTCTGAGGTGTGTTGGTAGCATGTGAGTTTCTCTGTTAACTGCTGACTCTTGCTAGTCGCTCGGGATAAAGGTGTCAGATTGAAGGGAAATGGCTGGATATAAAGGTGTCAGATTGAAGGGAAATGGCTGGATATAAAGGTGTCAGATTGAAGGGAAATGGCTGGATATAAAGGTGCCAGATTGAAGGGAAATGGCTGGATATAAAGGTGCCAGATTGAAGGGAAATGGCTGGATATAAAGGTGAATATACAGCCGTCGTGCATGGGAACAACATGTGTCCTCATTACTAAGGGAAGAGCAACCCTACCATTATAAACAGCAAAGAGCCATCCTCACAGCTGTTATCAGGCCTCAAACTCACCACTAACAAAGCCCACGGCACACCACACAACATCCGGCTTGCTAATTAATATTTACAACATGTTCAACTTATAAACCTTGAAAGGGACTCGTGCTTTTTCCGTTTTAATTGTACGAACCTAATCGGTGTAACCGGACTTCAGGTTGAAAGATGGCGTCCAACCGTTTGCGATAACAAGTATATTCCTCTTTCTCGTCCTCGGATCCAATAACTCTTCTTTCAAACTCCGCATACATGTCAGTAAGTGGCCGATGAACAAGAGAGCTCAGCGTTTTGACAGCAGACATTTTCAGAAAATGACAAATAGTGAAATAATTTAGAGAAACGACAACGAAGCCCGTCTCCGCCGCCAGACTGCACGGACATTTGCAGCCCTAAGCCCGCCCTTTTTATTCTTCTTCTTCTGCTGCTGCTGCCGCTGCTTCTTCTGCTGCTTCTTCTTCTTCTTCTTCTTCTTCTTCTTCCTCTTCTTCCTCTTCTTCATCTAATGTCATTGGCGGTTGGCAAACAGCTTTCCGGTACATTGCCGCCTCTGACTGATGTGGAGTGTGAACTGAAGCGCTACCCTCAATACTTCCGTCCATCATCCGAACCGCTCATCCTGCTCAGGCCAGACAGGCCGCCAGACCTGTAACAAATAGGACTGTTATTCCTAGTTTGTGGTTCCGGGGAGCAATTAGAGTGTGACCCTTGCTAGAGATGAGAGTAACTGAACTGTATGACTGAAGGATTTCTGTTAACAAAGGGATAAGTAAGCAAGTAAAGCTTTAACCGTCCATTGTGTAGCGTAAGTAAAGAACGGAACAAAACGAAACAAGACCATCACAGGGCCGACACACACCGAGGGACAATGTTAGTACGGCCGATTCACCTGACCTACATGTCTTTGAGTCACCTGTCCTACATGTCTTTGAGTCACCTGTCCTACATGTCTTTGGTTCACCTGTCCTACATGTCTTTGGTTCACCTGTCCTACATGTCTTTGAGTCACCTGTCCTACATGTCTTTGGTTCACCTGACCTACATGTCTTTGAGTCACCTGACCTACATGTCTTTGAGTCACCTGTCCTACATGTCTTTGGTTCACCTGTCCTACATGTCTTTGGTTCACCTGTCCTACATGTCTTTGGTTCACCTGACCTACATGTCTTTGGTTCACCTGTCCTACATGTCTTTGGTTCACCTGTCCTACATGTCTTTGGTTCACCTGACCTACATGTCTTTGGTTCACCTGTCCTACATGTCTTTGAGTCACCTGTCCTACATGTCTTTGGTTCACCTGTCCTACATGTCTTTGAGTCACCTGACCTACATGTCTTTGAGTCACCTGACCTACATGTCTTTGAGTCACCTGTCCTACATGTCTTTGAGTCACCTGACCTACATGTCTTTGGTTCACCTGTCCTACATGTCTTTGAGTCACCTGACCTACATGTCTTTGAGTCACCTGACCTACATGTCTTTGAGTCACTTGTCCTACATGTCTTTGAGTCACCTGACCTACATGTCTTTGAGTCACCTGACCTACATGTCTTTGGACTGTGGGAGGAAACCCACGCAGACACGGGGAGAACATGCAAAGTCCACACAGAGGATGACCCGGGACGACCCACAAGGTTGGACTACCCCGGGAATCGAACCCAGGACCTTTTTGCTGTGAGGCGACCACGCTAACCACTGCGCCACGGTGCTGCCACCCTAAATACTTCTCCCAAGCAAATACAATCAAAACAATGAACACAATGCACATCATTAAATTATTAAAAGGAATTAAATTAACATAGATAAATAAAAAATAAAAAATCCATAGCTAAAAGTAATATTTCTCAAATTCTATTCATTATTCTAGATGGTGTTAACCCAGTCACAAGCCAGGATGCACAAGCCAGCCTTCTTCCTGTCAGTTCCAAGCCCGGATAAATGAGGAGGGTTGCATCAGGAAGGCCATCCGGGGTAAAACCCTTGCTAAATCAAATGTGTACTACTACTACTATTACTACTACTAGTGCTACTACTACTACTACTACTGCTGCTACTGCTGCTGCTGCTGCTGCTAACAGCACTCCTTTCTGCTCATTTATCCATGCTGTTTTCTATTTCTAGTTTCCCGAGCGCTCCGGTCGTTGCTCCAGCCCCTCTGCCGAGCCGGGGGGGCTTTTAAATTGTTTGGCCTCCCATACACGTGCAGGCTTGTTGAGTCCATCGGTGAAGTTCGAGCCTGATCCTGCAGGGGGCAGCAACACATCCACATTTCTAAAATCTGCCCAACATGACAGAAGAAGGAGACGAAGCAGGGGTAGGTCCAGCAGCCGTCGGCTGTTCGGTGAAGTGCTTGGAAATTCCCCTGAAACTCGAGGAAACCATGTCCAGACTGCAGGTGCTGAGGCTGCTGGTCCAGCAGCGTCTGACCGCGGCCGCCGAGGAGATCTTCGGGGTGTTTGAAAGAACCATAGAGGAGTATGAAGAGGAGCTGGGGCGCCAGCGCAGGCTGCTGGACAAGGCGAAGAACGAGAGCGCCATGACAGGTAGGTGGAGGACGAGAGACCCGAGCCGCTCAGGGGACGACGTGGTCCGCCGTCACGGGACCCGCTCGGCCCCCTGCGCCGGCTCAACGGAGGCCAGCTCCAAGAAGAAATGTTCATATAATATTATCATAGCAGGCACAATGTGTTCTTCCAGATAAGTAGGACTTAAGCCAAGTGAGAGCTAAGCCAGAGACACCAACATTACAATGTAATCTATCTAATATCTACAGTGATCAGTGGTGTCAAAGGCTGCACTGAGGTCCGGTAGTGGAAGCACAGAAGTGGAATCAGAGTCCACAGCCAGTAGAAGATCATTCACCACTCTGGTCAGAGCAGTTTCAGTGGAGTGACAGGGCCTGAAAGCCCACTGAAAAGGTTCATATACTAGATGGTTGTCTTTTATATGGGTCAAAAGTTGTTGATACACAACCCTCTCTAGTACTTTAGAGAAGAATGGAAGATTAGAGACTGGCCGATAGTTATTAAGAGACCCTGGATCAAGGTGCGGTTTTTTAAGTAGAGCTTTAACCACAGCTGTCTTAAAAGTGCTGGGAACAATGCCAGTAGTGAGAGATAAATTAACAATGTCTGGCATTGTAGGTCCAAGAAAAGGCCAGAGGTCTTTAAAAAGTTTTGCTGGTAAGGGATCAAGTAGGCAAGCAGTTGGTTTAGAAGCTGACATGAACTTAGTCAAAGTATCAAGAGAGATAGTCTCAAAAGCTGTAATAACTGGAACTGTCAGTGACTCGTGTAGATATGAATTTAGTAAGACAGGATCTGCAGGAGTATAGATGGAGTTGGAGAACTAATTTTGTTTAAGATCTCATCAACCTTATTGCAGAAAAAATCTAGAAATTCATGGGCTGTGAATGGTGAGCAGCTAATAGACGACTGCTTTTTGGTAAGTTTAGATACAGTGTCAACGAGAAATCTGGGGTTATGTTTATTAATATTCATTAAGTGAGAGAGATACGATGTTTTTGCAGCAGATAAAACACGCTTGTATTTCAATAAACACTCGTGCCACGATGGGTAAAAAACTTCCAATTGTGATTTTCGCCATTTACGTTCCAGTCTCCTGCAGGTCCGCTGAAGAGCACGTGTCTCATCATTAAACCAGGGTGTAGGCCTCTTTAGTCACCTAGCTCTGGTAGTGAGAGGTGCAACTGAATCAAGGAGACTAGAGAGGGACACATTTAAGTCACTAGTGAAATTTTCAACAGAGTCATTTACCACAGTGAAAGGAGCCAAGACTTCAGGCAGCTGCTGGCCAAATGCAGCTAGAGTGGAGGGACCAATGTGGCGAGTGGCAATTTCATCTGTGCTGACATTAACTGGACAGGCCAATAATGCTTCAAATTTGATGAGAAAACGATCAGACACAGCAGATGTGGTTGGTAAGACATTCAGATCAGAAACAGCTATTCCTTTAGATAAAACCAAATCAAGGGTGTTACCACTGCAATGGATCGACTCTTGAACAAACTGAGTGAACCCAAAAGTATCAACTGGTGCCAGAAAGGCTTTACTTAGAGGATCAGCAGCCTTATTCACATGAATATTGAAATCACCAAGAATTAGAATCTCATCAGAGTGAGTAACAAGGCCTGAGACAAACTCTCCAAATTCTTCAAGAAATAACGAGTAACAGCCAGGAGGCCGGTAGAGTATCACAATTTGGACTGAGCCGAGTCTATTCATGGCTGAGGGAGATGGACCAAGAATAAGAGACTCAAAAGACTGGATTTTGTACTGACTGGAGTGTTTTTGAGGCTGCATCTACAGACCTGCATGAACTTACTGACACTGTGACATCAGCCCGCCAGGCCAGAGATTGTTCGCTGTTATACAATAACGTGCAACACAACAGAGTACAGTTATTTTAGTATGCTGTTTTGTATGTTATGTTCCAGAAACCAGCCGATTCCTTGTTCTACTTCTGTCCCTCCAAAGCAGTGGAGCAGCTTGTGTGTCTGTGAGGAAGGCTGGTGAGCTTGTGTGTCTGAGGAAGGCTGGTGAGCTTGTGTGTCTGTGAGGAAGGCTGGTGAGCTTGTGTGTCTGTGAGGAAGGCTGGTGAGCTTGTGTGTCTGTGAGGAAGGCTGGTGAACGTGCTGCTGATGTTGCTGAACATATATACGTATGTATGAATGGACTGCTTCTGTCAGGCTGCTACAGAGACGCAGGGCAGCCACATTAAAGCCCAACACGCCTACTGGGAAGTGTGAACCTTGATCTTTCTATTTGTCTGAATGTGTGTGAATGTGATGGTAAATGGTTTGATGGTCCATTCTGGTTTATGGGTGATTCCTCATCCATGGTGACTTTTCATGTACAGTATACCATCTTCACATGTACTTTATACCAACCATCTTCACATATACAGTATACCATCATCACATGTACAGTATACCATCTTCACATGTACAGTATACCATCTTCACATGTACAGTATACCAGCCATCTTCACATGTACAGTATACCATCTTCACATGTACAGTATACCAGCCATCTTCACATGTACAGTATACCATCTTCACATGTACAGTATAACAGCCATCTTCACATGTACAGTATACCATCTTCACATGTACAGTATAACAGCCATCTTCACATGTACAGTATAACAGCCATCTTCACATGTACAGTATACCATCTTCACATGTACAGTATAACAGCCATCTTCACATGTACAGTATAACAGCCATCTTCACATATACAGTATAACAGCCATCTTCACATATACAGTATAACAGCCATCTTCACATATACAGTATAACAGCCATCTTCACATGTACAGTATACCATCTTCACATCACGGCTGTGTGTTCGTGCTGAACTGACTGTGTTTGAAGGCTAAAGTAGGTTTTCAATAAGCTCTGATTTCAGCTAGCCCTTGGTATATGGTCATTTGATAAGGTTAAAGATAATATGTCTATTAGTCAAGCCTGACTTTTACTTGATTCTATTTAGGTAAAGCAACTGATGTCAGCAAGAATACTACTTCTGTGTGCATTTTATCTCATTTTATACCTTATATATTTCTGATGCACCCCTGTGTAATTGTAGTGTTAAATTAAAAGCCAAGTTCCATTTTTACAAAGCTGTTTAGAAAAGTTTTGTGATGACTACAGATAGAAATGATGGGAGTTCAGGTGATGTAATATTTTTAAAACTGACGAAAATTAAAGGGGGCATATTTAGTGGGGGGTTTTGAGATGCCTTGTTTTGCCTTGTTAGTCATGTTAGCGTTTTGATATGTCCGTGTCTCGGCTGCTGACCTGAGTCTGAGTCTCTGTACATCTGTGCAGTGCAGCAGGAGGATAGGAAACAACGCTGTCTAATGGCAAACTGAGCTGACTCCAGTTATCAGATCAACACAATGTTAAAGTGGTGTCACTGTGGGCGTCCGGGTAGCGTAGTGGTCTATTCCACTACCAACCAACACAGGGAGCACCGGTTCGGTCGGGCGTCCCTACAGACACAAGTGCCTGTGTCTGCGGGTGGGAAGCCGGATGTGGGTATGTGTCCTGGTCGCTGCACTAGCGCCTCCTCTGGTTGGTCGGGGCACCTGTTTGGGGGGGAGGGGGAACTGGGGGGAATAGCGTGATCCTCCCATGCACTACGCCCCCCTGGTGAAACTCCTCACTGTCAGGTGAAAAGAAGCAGCTGGTGACTCCACATGTATGGGAGGAGGCATGTGGTAGTCTGCAGCCCTCCCCGGATCGGCAGAGGGGGTGGAGCAGAGACCGGGACGGCTCGGAAAAGTGGGGTAATTGGCCGGATACAATTGGAGAGAAAGAGGGGGTAAAGATGGTGTCACTGTGATAGCGCTACCCTTCAGAAGATGGGCTTCACGCTGGTCTAAGAAGCTGCTCCTGGGGAATATTGATTGAGGAAAGTCTTAATGTATGGAGTTTGTTGACTGGAAGAAAGCTCTTTGCTAACAAATAGTGTTATAACTTCCAGCAGAACAGAAGATACATTTTGTTAGATAAAACATGGAAGTAGTTTTTTAACTGTACAAGTACAACTAACATTAAATTATCTTCTAATTTAGATCTTCCACAGCTGTTTAACTGTACAGAGGAGATGCCCTTTGAGCAGCAGGAGTGGAGTCCCGGTTCAGTCCAGGAGGAGCCAGAGCCCACACTCATTAAAGAGGAAGAGGAGGAACTCTGGAGCAGTCAGGAGGAAGAGCAGCTTCAAGGAGTGAAGGAGGGGGCTTACATCACCAAGTCTCCATTCACTCCTGTCCCTGTGAAGAGTGACAGTGGTGAAGAGGAAGCTCAGTCCTCACAGCTTCATCAAAGCCAAACTGAGGAGGAAGCCAGCAGCTCAACTGAGCAGATGAAGACAGAAGCTGATGGAGAAGACTGTGGACTGTCAGAACCAGCCAGGAACTTGGATCCAGCTGCTGGTGTACAACCGGCGAGTGATGGACAGTTCCTGTCTTCACACTGCTGTGAGACCGACATTGAAGACAGTGAGGATGAGGGAATGGAGACTAGAGAACATCAGTCAGGCTTAGACACGATAGAGAACAATGAAATGCTCCCAAGTCATAAGGAATTAAGTGTGGGGAAACCTTTTAAGTGCTCAGTGTGTGGCAAAGGGTTTTCTCAGAGAAGACATGTCCAGGAGCACGTCAGGACACATACAGGGGAAAAACCTTTCAGCTGCACCGTTTGTGGCAAAAGGTTTTCTCAGAAGGGAGCGATGCAGAAACACACAAGGATACATACAGAGAAACCCTTCACTTGTCCAGTCTGTGGTAAAGGGTTTTCCCAGAGAGGAGACATGCACAAACATACCACAACGCACACAGAAGAGAAACCCTTTAGTTGCTCCATCTGTGGTAAAGAGTTTTCACAAAACCAGCAGATGAAGAGACACATGAAAATCCACACCGGTGAGAAACCCTTTAGCTGCTTGTTTTGTGATAAAAGATTTCATCATAAGTACAATTTAAAGTTACATTTGAGAATCCACACGGGAGAAAAGCCATACAGCTGCAGCGGCTGCCAGAGAACTTTCAATCAGCTGACACCTTTCAAATTCCACAAGTGTGTAACAAAGAATAGCTGAAGCTCACCTTGTCCTTCATGTTTCATATGCGAAGATAAGAAATATGAGTCATATCAAGCTTAAAGGGAGTTTTTTTTTTGCACCTTCACGTTTTTCTGTGTGACTTTCTTTTTCTAGCTAATCGTACTCCGTCGTCCATAGCGGGGCAGTTCAGGTGGCTTCAGTCAGTTCATCTCAAGGGAATTTTTCTGTACTAATGTGAAACCTTGAAAAGCTCTGGAAAGTAATGCTGACACATTGGAAAGTGCTAACACCACTCACTCAAACCACTACCAGTTGTTATTTCACAGCTGGTTAGTCTGTAGTTAGGTGAAGCATCTGTTGACATTCATTTTAGAAGTAAAATGTCAGTTTCAGAGAAACGGATGAAAAAAAAGTCATTTTATTAGAAGAGGAAATAACCTCTCTTGAGTTAAAACATTATTTTTGTCTCTTCACCAATCTGTTCCTTTTTCATCTTTTTTTTTAACTTTATTTTGGTTCATTAATATGCTCTTCATCGTGTTTGTTATCCGTGATGCAGTTGAACATGAAGGGAGTCGGGCCTGACTTCAGCGCCAGGGTTCTGACAGGACTGTGGCGGGAGCTGCTGTTAATGAAGGGAACGTTGCTAGCTCTCTAACAGTAACTCTACTAGCTAATTGCATACTGACTGTTACTGTCATAAAGCTGTTTTTTTACATTGCTCTTTAACCTTTTTGCTAAACCAAGTTCTTTTTTTTCTTCTTTTTTTTGGGGGGACCAAAGAGAATGTGTCCAGAAGTCTTAATCCATGACACAGCCATCGGTGAATGCTAAACACACTTCCTGACAAGATTTCTGACTCCATTTGGTTGAATGAATGAATATCAATTAGAATGATTGGCAGTTAATTGTATCTGAAACAATAGGGATTCTGGCTAGGCTGTGTAAACTTGCTCTCAGAATGAAAATGTTTTCACATGTGCATTCTGACATATGTTGGCTGTGTGTGTGTTGAGCAACGTATTTGTATTTCTGCTGTTCTTGCATAAGATGTGGTCACTTCAGTGTGTCAGTAGTCATGAAGCTGTGCATTTCAAAGCAGTGTGCTGATACGTTTCCCATGTTTGCTTTATATCTGCCATAGTGTTATTCATAACCCAACAAAGAGATATGTTTGGTTTGGCATTCAGTATCAGATTGTTCAGTGTCTGTCCATCTGATGAATGCAAAGGTAAATGAAAGAGTAACTTAACCCCTGACCATTTCATTGAGTTTGCCGACATGCACAGGTTAAAAACCATGTAACGGTTCAAAACATGGCAGGCTGGTCTTGATACTCTGTGATGTTAGCGTAGCAGGATAAACTCTGTGATGTTAGCGTAGCAGGATAAACTCTGTGATGTTAGCATAGCAGGATAAAGTCTGTGGTGCTAGCGTAACAGGATAAACTCTGTGATGTTAGCATAGCAGGATAAACTCTGTGATGTTAGCATTGCAGGATAAACTCTGTGGTGCTAGCGTAACAGGATATACTCTGTGATGTTAGCATAGCAGGATAAACTCTGTGGTGCTAGCGTAACAGGATAAACTCTGTGATGTTAGCATAGCAGGATAAACTCTGTGGTGCTAGCGTAACAGGATAAACTGTGATGTTAGCATTGCAGGATAAACTCCCTGGTGCTAGCGTAACAGGATAAACTCTGTGATGTTAGCATAGCAGGATAAACTCTGTGGTGCTAGCGTAACAGGATAAACTGTGATGTTAGCATTGCAGGATAAACTCTGTGGTGCTAGCATAGTAGGATAAACTCTGCGATGTTAGCATAGCATAATAGACTCTGTGATGTTAGCATAGCATAATAGACTGCGATGTTAGCATAGCATAATAGACTCTGTGATGTTAGCATAGCAGGATAAACTTGCATTTTTAACCTGTAGATGTCTGCTAACTCACTAAAATGGTCTAGGTTTTAGCGACTCTTTCAGTGGGAGGTCTGGGACAGATATTTACTCCATGCTCACCAACACTGAGGGTTTGGAGAAAGAAAAATAAAACTTTGCAGCGCTTAACTGGGCCACCCAGAAAACCATATCAGGTTGTAAAGCTAACAGCCTCCTCTTTCAAAGGTTTGGTATAATAGCTTATCGCAGAGTCTGACTTTTTATTTGTCCATAGAGGCCTGCTATTTTGTTGAGTTTGCTGTAACGGTGTTTGGCAATGGAAACGGGAGTGACTGAAAAGTAAGATTTTTCGTAAAACAGACATTTTATTGTATTTATGCATCCAATAATTGATATAGACATGCCAGATCCTCGATTCAGTACACAGGTACACAGTTCAGTTAACAACGACCACCATTGGTGCTGTGCCCTCACAGGGTACCGATGGAAACTGTAAAATCCACTGTGGCGACCCCTGAGAAACAGGGAACAAGCCAAAAGAAGAAGAAGAAGAAGACCATCGATTCAACGCTTATATTACTGTGTCCAACAGATGGTCATAATTTACAGTGACTGTGTAACTAAATTCAGGAGTCACTCCTGTCCATTTTATTTGTGTAGCCCTAAATCACAGTTTAGTCCCCAGGAACTTTACAATCACATTACATTCTCCAACAAATAAAAATAGAATAATTGCCAATATATGACCCTAGGTGTCCTTAGACCCTTGATTCAGACGAGGAAAAACTCACAGAAAGTGAAGTAAAGGAGTTATTCAGACACCCAGGTAAAGAAACCGTCTTTTGTAGCCAAGAATGGAGTTTCTACTGTTGCATTCTGTCTATCTTCTTCATTAAAAAAACAAAAACAAACAATAATTCTACTTTTGAATTGTTAATTTCTTACTCAGAGGAACCACTTTATGATTAAATCAGTCTAATCTGTTTGGGAATGCTAATTTTTAAATTGGACAAAATAAGAATCGTGTTGGCATATAAGGATGTATTAGAAATGCGACTTCATATCAAAATGAATGCACGCAGTTTTCACCACCTAACTAATGTGGAATAACAAGGACACTGAATATAAGAATGAATCCGTCTTTTTCCCAGTTGGTATAAAAAATGTTTTGTAACAAATAGGATTTTATACCTGTTCTTCTTTGTTTTCTACCTGTGTTACTAATAAAACTAATAAAATATATTGGCAGCAGTTAAACAAACTGGACGGTTGTGTAATTTATTTGAATTCCTTTGCAAGTATCAGTTTCCTGTGAAGGCGAAATACTTTGCTTCTGCTTGTGACATCACACCTGACACTGTTCGACTTTGTCCAAACCGGAGAAGCTGTGGAAGACACCTGCTTTGACAACAACATTGCTCTGAACGGCATTAAAACCACTGCACAAAAGAGCACATTACCTCTGTGAATTCATGATTACACGAATTTGTATCAAACCTATTCTTTATAAACCTGCTTATTTTTGGAAGAGATAACATGCACAAACGAAATTTCAAAAGAAAAACCAAGAATGCAGTTGTTTAATAGTGAACTTAAATACTACTTGAAATCGTGTAAATTAAAAGATGCAAAGTTATCAAAACCTTGCAAATACGCGAAGACTTGGATGTGACTGTATGACGTGGGTCTGGCTACGCCTGTCATCTATGTTGCTGTTCCTTGTCTTGTTCCTGTACCTTGGCATAGACGGAGTGAACATGGTGAAGGGATGTGCTGTGGCACATGGACTGTGAACTCATGTGAGAGTAAAGGCAGTGTTTGAACAACAAGTCTCCTGGGATGTGCACAGTCCTTCATGTCTGTCATTGGAAAAGCTGCTTTGCCTCCTCCGGACTTCCGGTGGCGTGGTGGTGGTGGTGCTGAGCGGGACGGCGGGTGAGCGGGTAGGCGGGACAGCGCAGAGCTGCCTGCCACGCTTCGGTAACTTGATAAAACAACGCCGCTCCTGAGTCCGCGTCGCCCATGTTGTTGACGTGGGAACAAATACTCGTTCCGGCAGTATCTGGTTTTTGTACTACTACGTCTTTCTGGGTACTACGTTCTAACTACACACTATGCCCACTACACGGGTTGAGAGCGCTAACAGGATGGCTTACACCGACCGAGCGAACTGCACCACCTCGGACACCGCTGTTCTGTGCTACTGAGTCACGGAGCTGCGATGTCGTCCGAGTGACCGGCACTGAACGAGGACTTCTGCGCTTCAGTGGACGCTAAAATAGACACTCTGGCGACGTCTCTGAGGTCCGACATTGCGTCGACACGGACCGAACCGCATGGTGCCTTGCCGTCCGTCAGATCCGGTGCTTGGGCTCTGACTCGCCGCGGCACAGAACTGTAAAAGGGGGCGAATCACTGGTCGGATGAGACTACGTCCCTGGAGCGCAAGCTACAAAGACTCCCCAAACACGTGGCTTTCCTATCCGGTAAGTGTGAGGATTTGCAGGGGAGGTCACGCAGGAGCAATCTGAGAATTACTGGTCTGCGTCCCCAGTGGGCAACTGCATCGACACAAAGCCGATGCTTAGACCGCTACACCACCGCGCGCCCCACGCTGCGTCTCCTTGTACTCCTGTCTACTTTCTTCATCTCTCTGACTAGCCCGCTTCTTCTTTGCCAACCTCTTCCTCTGTACACTTGGCTGTACTTCCTCATTCCACCACCAAGTCTCCTTGTCTTCCTTCCTCTGTCCTGATGACACACCAAGTACCTTCCTAGCTGTCTCCCTCACTATTTCTGCAGTGCTTGCCCAGCCATCCGGCAACTCTTCACTACCACCCAGTGTCTGTCTTAACGCCACGCAAGTCTTCCTTCTTCAACTTCCATCATTTGATCTTTGGCTCTGCCTTCACTCGCTTCCTCTTCTTGGTCTCCAAAATCATCCCACAGACCACCATCTGATGCTGCCTAGCTACGATCTCCCCTGTCGTTACGTCTATTATTATTAGTATTACTGCATTATTATGTTTATGATGTTTTAGGTAAAATATATACTATATGCTAAGAAAAGTCTGGATGGCCCATACTTCCAGACTTTTGAACAGCTTCTACCCAAGTGCCATTAAAGAACTTAACTCTGTTAACCAGCTCAAAGGTTGCAATGATATCCTGAAACTGTGCAATAACACCTGTACATTTGGCATGTGCAAAAAAATATGCTGACTCGGGTCAGTGCAACACACAGACTATTTATCTAGTGTAATAGATATTACACTTGTTTTTACACTTACTCATACGTTATATGTTGATTGTGCTGCAAATGTGTGTTTATTTGTATTTTGACTATTTGTATATATGTTGTTTTTTTTTTAAATTTCGCACCATTGGGGAGTTGCACTTAATTTCACTGTACAGCTGTGCAATGACAAATAAAGGCATTCACTCATTCATTCAAGCATTTGACTAATTGACGCAAGATGTGAACTGTACATAACTGTTCCGACTTACATATAAATTCAACGTAAAAACGGACTCAAAAACGGAACTCGTTCGTAACCCGGGGACTACTGTTACGGGTGGTATTATAGCACCACCCAGTGGACGTTAGCAGTAGTCAATGTTACGTAAGGCAGGCAGTCTCCTGCGTGCGTCAGTTCATCTGTGTAATGTTGATACGTACAGTTCGACACTAAAGCCCCTTAACTGTTAACTTGGAGTATGCCTCGTTTTTACACACCGCTAGCTCAAACATGGTGTCAGAAGTGGACTTTTGATTCGGCAATTTGGTGGCTGAAGGGATACTGAGCCGTCAAGCGAGTTTTGCAAGTTTTTTGTTTTGCTAATGCTAGCTAGCCATACTGCAGCAACAGCAAGTGAATAGCCATGGCCGCGACCATAACCCCGCCAGCTCCCATGAAGCTCAGTGGCAACCTGAGAGTGAACTGGGAAATCTTCCGAGCAGAATCTGAAGATTATGCTTTAGCCACAGGGCTGGTGGGCAAGGACCAGAAGGTCCAGGAGGCGACCCTGAGGAGTGTCATGGGAGTTGAATGTCGACATGTCTACAAACACATCTTAAATCTGACCGACGCACAGCAAGAAGACTCGACCGTCATACTGGACTCATTGGAGAGGTATTTCAATCCGCTAAAATGTGATTTATGAGCGCTACGTTTGTTGCTGTTGTAAACAAGAGGAAGGCGAAACAGTAGAGTGTTTTATGACACAGCTCAGGGAGAAAGCTTCCACATGCGAATATGGAGCCCTAAGAGATGACTTAATCAGGGACAGAATAGTCATCGGCATTGCTCAAGAGGGCACACGCAGACGGTTATTAAGGGAAAAGGACTTGACTCTAGCCAGTGCTATTGAAGCATCCAGAGCAGCAGAGCTGAGTGATTTGCAGTTGAGATCCATAGAGCATGTCAATGTTGTAGGGAAACAAACATTCAAACGATCAGCCAGTACTACAGAGAAAATGAGTGGGCACCCCAGATCACAAGGTGGGGGTCATATCACATCAGTCAGTGAGCCACGGATTGGATCAGCAATATGGTCATAGTCAAAAGACCAGAAAAGCTGCACATATGTCTACAGCCGCACCATCTCAACCAAGCACTCAGGCACTTGCATTACCTAATGCCCACACTAGAGGGTGTGCCCTATAAGCTGCCTAAAGCCAAGGTCTTCACACTGGTCGATGCAAGAGATGCTTTCTTCAGTGTAAACTGGATGAGGCTAGCAGCCTCATGTCCACCTTTTGGACCCCCTGGGGCCGGAAGAGATGGTTGAAACTTCCGTTTGGTGTGTCAGTAGCCCCAGAGGTCTACCAGAGGAAACAGCATGAGCTGTTGGAAGGACTTGAGGGAGTGGAGCCTATAGCTGACGACATCCTCATCGTTGGTTGTGGCGATAGCGAGGAAGAGGCAAACAAGGACCATGATGACAAGCTGTTGGCCCTTTTGGACCGCTGTCGACAAGTGAAACTGCGGCTCAGTGTCAAGAAGCTTCAGTTTAAAGTGTCTGAGGTGCGGTTCCATGGCCACATCCTGTCGGCTGCAGGTCTAAAAGCTGACCCGGAGAGAGTCAGAGCGGTTTTGGACATGCCAGCCCCATCTGACATCAAGGGTGTGCAGAGACTCATCGGATTCGTCACGTACTTGGCTAATTTTCTTCTGCGGCTCTCAGAAGTATGTGAGCCTTTGAGGAGACTCACAGACAAGGACACAGTTTGGCACTGGCTGCCGAAGCACGACGCAGCTGTCAGGGAGATAAAACAGCTTGTGACACAGACGCCTGTGCTGCAATACTACGATGTGTCAAAACCCGTCACAGTACAGAGTGACTCAAGCCAGCATGGGATGGGCTGCTGTCTGATGCAGGAGGGACAGCCTATTGCTTTCGTGTGGAGGGCACTCATGCCTACAGAGCAAAACTATGCACAGATAGAGAAGGAATGCCTCAGCATAGCATTTGCCTGCCAGTGTTTCCATCATTATCTGTACGGCCGAGACAATATCACAGCGGAGACAGATCACAAGCCCCTCTTAGCAATCTTCAGCAAGCCTCTCCTCAGTGCTCCCAAGTGCTTGCAGAGCATGCTACTGGCTCTAAAGAATTACAACCTGAGGGTGATCTACAAACCATGACCGGACATGTTTATGAGTGACACATTAAGCAGTGCTGTCACTTCCAAAACACACCCTGGCTCTATGCATGCAGCACACACAGTCTGCAGTATGGGGAACGAGCAGCTGACAATTGAGCACATAAATATGGCCGACTATCTGAATGTCACAGACAAATGGCTGCTACAGATACAGCAACACACAGACAACGACAGACAGCTGCACGTCGTGAAGTCCACTATCCTGAAGGGTTGGCCTGCTGATAAGGATGAAATAGAGCAGGCAGCCAGAGAGTTCTGGCCTATCAAAGAGGAGTTAAATGTCCACAATGGAGTCGGTTGGCCTGCGGATAAAGATGAAACAGAGCAGGCAGCCAGAGAGTTCTGGCTTATCAAAGAGGAGCTAAATGTCCAGAACGGAGTCTTGTTTAGGGGGCAAAGAGTGGTGATCCCAAAATCATTGCGTCCTGAGATGCTTGCCAGAGTACATGGCAGTCACATTGGTGGTGAGGCTACAGACAAGCACGTGAGACCATATACTGGCCTGGAATGCAGAGCGAAATCAAGGATTATATCAGTAAATGCTCTACATGCAATGAGTATGTGATTGAGCAGCAAAAGGAGACAATGCTGAGCCATGAACTGCCCACACGGCCCTGGCAAATCGTAAGTCTGGATCTTTTCCAACACAGTGGGAAAGACTTTCTGATGGTAGTTGATCACTACCCAGATTTCTGGGAGATTGATGTTCTGCCAGACCTTAGCGCGGAGACAACAATAAAATGATGCAAGGCTCAGTTTGTTTGTTATGGGCAACCTGACAGGGTAATTTCCGACAATGGGCCCCAGTTCGCCTGTACTCAGTTCCGCCAATTCGCTGTGGAGTGGGGGTTTGACCATATCACCTTCTCACTAAGGCATCCCAAGGCCAATGGCAAGGCGGAAGCAGCGATCAGAACCTGTGCAAGAAAGCACTACGGGATGGCGAGCATGCCTGGAAGGCAATCTTAAGATTCAAAAAAGGACTGGTTGTTAAAATCCCTAGTGTTTGCACTGCAACAGATTCAGTGGAGATCAAACTGGAGATGTCTGCCAAGGTGACATTGCCACCACCAGGACACATCATCAGTTGTGTACCTCAGCATCACAGGGTGTTTCGGCCTTTTATCACAAGACACCCTCCACCGAGGCAGGCCCACCACAGGTTGATCGGTCCTGGGTGTGTGACCTGTGGTTAACTGTTCACCCTTGCAGCCCAGACGGCGTCTCTCCTTTTGAGCCAGATCCAGTGGCTAGTCCTCTCAGTGTTGTCGGCTAGCTCTTTGATCACTCTCCTGTGGGCCTGCCCCCTGACTCCTAGTTCCCTCAGGAGTTGTGCTGTGGAGCTGGCAACAAAGCCCCTACAACCCACCTCCACAGGGCGCACCTTCACCTTACAGCCTCTGTCCTCTGCTTCAGCTGCTAGGTTGGCGTACCGCAGCTTCTTACGCTCGTACGCTTCATTGACTGCATCCTCCCAGGGGACTGTCAGCTCAATGATGTAAGCGAGCTGGTTAGAATTGGACCAGAGGACGAGGTCTGGTCGCAAGGTGGTTGTTGCGATCTCTGTCGGGAAGATGAGCTTCTGGCCTAAGTCCACTCGCATATCCCAATCCCTGGCTGAGTTTAGTGAGCCTAAGTTGGGGAAGTGAAGGATTGACCTTCAGTTTATCCCCCTCTCGAATGAAAGCTGGAAACTGCTCGGGCCCTTCCTGGTTGTTGAAGGGTTGGGCATCGATGGAAACCCTCTTGCAATCGAGTTCAGCTGCCAAGCACCTGAGCACCTGATTGTCGCCAGGTGTATCTGCCTTGGGTAAGGCTGGTCTTGCAGCCAACCAAGATATGCTTGAGGGTTGCTGGGGCTGTACACAGGGAGCAAGATGGATTCTCTCCAAACCAGAGATTTAGATTTATGGGAGAGGGCAGGACATCATATGTGGCCTTGATGATGAAACTCAGCCTGTTTGATTCCATGCTCCAGAGCTCACTCCATGTGAGTTTCCTCTTTTCAACACCCTCCCACCTCATCCAGCGACCCTGTTTGGCTTGTGCTACGACTTTAGCACATCTGGCTGCTTCTTCCTGTCGGCGAACCTCCTCAACCACCATAGTTCGCCGTTCGGTAGTAGTTGCCTTTTGCCAGGTAGGTGTTTTTATTCCCAGGCCAAGGCCGCCTCTGCCTTGTTGAACATGGCCTACTACGTCTCGGTGGCGGAGGGCAGATTTCGCCTCAAGTACAGCTGCAGCCGGGGTCCATTTCTTCCCTGTTGCTAGGGTTGGAGCAACTCCTCTCACTACCAGGTCTCGGGATTCTGTGAGGGACATGTCCAGCCTCACTTTGGCACATTTGAATTCCTCAACCAGGCTGGAAATTGGCAGTGCGAGGGCTCCATTGCCGTAGAGTCCAACACTGCTGAGGCACCTTGGCAGTCCAAGCCACTTCCTCACCTGCGAGTTCACTAGCCTCTCCAAGCGATTGGCATGAGATTATGTCAGTAAATGCTCTACATGCAATGAGTATGTGATTGAGCAGCAAAAAAAGAGAAAATGCTGAGCCATGAACTGCCCACACACCCCTGGCAAATCGTAAGTCTGGATCTTTTCCAACACAGTGGGGAAGACTTTCTGATGGTAGTTGAACACTACCCAGATTTCTGGGAAATTAATCTTCTGCCAGACCGTAGTCCGGAAACAACAATAAAACGATGCAAGGCTCAATTTGCTTGTTATGGGCAACCTGATAGGGTCATTTCCAACAACATCCCAAGGCCAACAGGAAGGCGGAAGCAGCGGTCAAAATCTCAAAGAACCTGTGCAAGAAAGGACTAAGGGATGGCGAGAATGCCTGGAGGGCAATCTTACAACGGAGAAACATCCCCAACGGAGGGTATGGACAGCAGTCCTGCCCAACGACTGACGTCATGGCATTAGAAGTCCGCTCTGCCAGTGGTTGATGCACTTCTTGAGCCACGCGTCGTTATAGATGTCATAGACAAACTGCAGCACAGGAAACAATTCTTGAAACTCGTCTACAACAGGACTGCTAAGGACTTACCTGAGCTCATGCTGGGAGAAGCAGTTTGGATGAAACCACTACCAGGTGGCAGGACTAGCATCTGGTGATGGGGAGTGTGTCTGCAGAAAGTGGCCCCATGGTCATATCTGGTACAGGTCGAGGGTTCCTTGTATCATCTCAATCGAGGTGATCTACGTATGGCAGAGCCAAGGCCATCACAAAACCCTACGGCTGGCTCAGAGGGGCCTTCATCTGAATGCAGTGGGTCTCAGCCACAGAGTCAAATAACGGAGGGTGAGAGGGCATGCATATTCTCTCCTTAACCCTCTCCCAGCAGGCCCTACAGCAGTCCACGGGCTCCGGGCCCACCACAGACTTTTTTTTTTTTTTTTTAATTTGTTTCTGATTTTTCCCCCAATTTAGTGGCCTATTTTAATTCAAACACCCACCCTCGTATTGCATGCGTTCGCCAACTGCATCTCTCCGGCCGGCAGTCTCGAAGGAAAGCGCCTCCCCACTTTCGTGACAAGGCGAATCCAGGCCGAACCACTGTTTTTCCGAAACACACAGAGACGCATTCATATGACGAACACAAGCCGACTCCGCCCCCCTCCCGAAGACAGCGTTACCAATAATTGCTGCTTCATCGAGTCCGGCCATAGTCGGATCTGACGAGACCGGGGCGCGAACCCCAGTCCCCAGTGGGCAACTGCATCGACACCAAGCCGATGCTTAGACCGCTACGCCACCGCGGACTCTAGACTTTGGACACCTCTGCTGTCCCATCGTCACCCCATTCCCCTGCTCGCTCTCTCTTGATATGGCCGTCAGATACAGCCTCCCAACAGACTGAACCTATAAGCTCACATGGACTGGTTCTAATGTTCAGTGTTTAGGCAGTCTGGGGATAGTGGCTGAAGGGAAGGGGGGAGAAGATAGACGGGTTGTTGAATTGTTTTTTAGATCTAGATATAACCATGTCTTGGGTGAAGTTCACATGTTCTTATTTCAAGAAGTGTTTTGTTTACTTAAAGGAAAGGGAGATGTTACGGGTGGTATTGTAAACTACTAATAAGACACGTTAGTCCCTAGCTAACGGGTCTGACCCTTTAGCCGAGCGGTTAGTGATGTCGCCTTGTGGTGCAGTACACCCCGTATCGAATCCCGCACCGGCCAAGAAAATAACCGGTTACAGTATTATAGCACCACCCAGTGGATGTTAGCAGTAGTCAATGTTACGTAATGCACGCAGTCCCCTGCGTGCGCCAGTTCATCTCTGCATTGTTGATACTTACAGTTCGACACTAAAGCCTATTAACTGTTAACTTGGAGTATGGCTCGTTTTTACACACCACTAGCTCAAACAACTACTTATAATGACCTCCTTGACAGTAAAATAGTGCACACGAACAATGAAGGGATATGGCCTCTCTCCAGAGTGGGGACTCGACAGCAGGGAAGGGTGTGCTCTGTCAAGCAGCGGCCTTTCTTCTAGTTGCAGAACATCTTGAGCAGGCCAGCAGGGAAGTCACTTGGACGCAATTACCCTCATGTAAAACTGACGCGTTTTTAAATCAAAATGTCTCGTTCGTTCCAACAAATGAATGTATCTGAGGACTACGGCTGTGGCGCCGGTCTCCCGGACTGCCCCTCCAATTGGCTACCGTATTATGATCAGAGGCTGCTCTGTTGTCACCTACTCTATTGAAGAGAGTCACAGAAGGATTCGGATGTACAACCGTCCCACCCAGTGGTTAATGTGATAAAGTTTGAACTTTGGCACAGTGTATTCCATAGTATAGACTGGTCCGTCCATAGCATAGACAGGCCCGCCGGACGGAAAGCATAGCGCTCTCTTCCACACGGACACCATTCCGAACGGTCTCACTCGTATGACCAGCTGTTACAAATCAGAAATGATCGTTTTCATGAATTAATTAATATCCATTTTACACTTCAATTAATTCAAACATGATTCCGATTTGAGTTTGTCGAGGTTTTAACATGAACTAACCAGAAGAGAGAGCCATTTCACGACGTACGCGATAAGTTTGTAGAAACTCCACGTCCCATGATGCTTAGCGGTGTAGTGACCGCGTTTGAGCCAATGACGCAGCGGGTGTGATGGTGACGTCACGTCTTGTGTGTATGGCAGCCTGCTAGAATGGGGTTTATAGATTTATGAAACCATTATTGTCTTAAAGTTAATTAAAAAGGCGACGACGTCGAAGATGGATGAAAGCATGACCGCAGTATTTACGGAGCTTGAAAGCAGAATTACACAGTACGAGGAGGAAATCTCACGTCTAATGAAGGAAAACTGTCGCCAGAAGAAGCTGCTGGACGCCATTTACAAACCTGAAGTACGAGTACACAGATTAGGTTTGTACGATAAAACATGACGTTAAACTTCAGCCTACACCGTTTATGCAAAGGGAGGTAGAAATTATACAACACCGCTGAATGAAGCAAGAGGTTTTCTGGTGTACAATGGGCCAAGTGGTCTAACTCCACGTTAAACCAGGATGAATGGAAACCAGCTGGTTACAACCAGGGGATAATAAGAAATGTGTTGAATTAGGAGATAAACGGAAGTAACGTGTCGGTTTACTTCCGGTTTGTGTGCGGGATTTCCATCATGAACATACTGTGGTGGTATCATGAATATACTGTGGTGGTATCATGAATATACTGTGGTGGTATCATGGATATACTGTGGTGGTATCATGGATATACTGTGGTGGTATCATGAATATACTGTGGTGGTATCATGAATATACTGTGGTGGTATCATGAATGTACTGTGGTGGTATCATGGATATACTGTGGTTGGACCAGAAGACGAGCAGGACACGAGTATTAAGGTACCGAGTCTCCAAATATGAACCCGTGTCTTATTGCACAATACCTCGAGCTTGCCGGGTTTCACAGCCCAGAAAACAAAATTTTCAAATTGGTATTACTTTAAAAAAGGCAAATATATAAAATCTACTACTACTACTATTACTACTTTCGGCTGCTCCTGTTAGGGGGCGCCACAGCGGATCATCCGTTTCCATCTCTTCCTGTCTTCTGCATCTTCCTCTGTCACACCAGCCACCTGCATGTCCTCCCTCACCACATCCATAAACCTCCTCTTTGGCCTTCCTCTTCTCCTCTTCCCTGGCAGCTCCATATTCAGCATCCTTCTCCCAGTATACTCAGCATCTCTCCTCCACACATGTCCAAACCATCTCCATCTTGTCTCTCTTGCTTTGTCTCCAAACTGTCCAACCTGAGCTGTCCCTCTAATGTACTCGTTCCTAATCCTGTCCTTCTTCATCACTCCCAGTGAAAATCTTATCATCTTCATCTCTGCCACCTCCAGCTCCACCTCCTGTCTTTTCATCAGTGCCACTGTCTCCAAACCATATAACATAGCTGGTCTCACTACCATCTTGTAAACCTTCCCTTTAACTCTTGCTGGTACCCTTCTGTCACACATCACTCCTGACACTCTTCTCCACCCACTCCACCCTGCCTGCACTCTCTTCTTCACCTCTCTTCTGCACTCCCCGTTACTTTGGACAGTTGACCCCAAGTATTTAAGCTCATACACCTTTGTCACCTCCACTCCTTGCATCCTGACCATTCCACTGTCCTCTCTCTCATTCACGCATAGGTATTCCGTCTTGCTCCTACTGACTTTCATTCCTCTTCTCTCCAGTGCATACCTCCACCTCTCCAGGCTCTCCTCCACCTGCACCCTACTCTTGCTACAGATCACAATGTCATCCGCGAACATCATCGTCCATGGAGACTCCTGCCTGATCTTGTCCGTCAACCTGTCCATCACCATTGCAAACAAGAAAGGGCTCAGAGCCGATCCTTGATGTAATCCCACCTCCACCTTGAACCCATCTGTCATTCCTACCACACATATCACCACTGTCACACTGCCCTCATACATATCCTGCACCACTCCTACATACTTCTCTGATACTCCCGACTTCCTCATACAATACCACACCTCCTCTCTCGGCACCCTGTCATAAGCTTTCTCTAAATCTACAAAGACACAATGCAACTCTTTCTGGCCTTCTCTATACTTCTCCATCAACATTCTCAAAGCAAACATCACATCTGTGGTGCTCTTTCATGGCATGAAACCATACTGCTGCTGCTGATCATCACCTCTCCTCTTAACCTAGCTTCTATTACTCTTTCCCAAATCTTCATGCTGTGGCTGATCAACTTTATACCTCTGTAGTTGCTACAGTTCTGCACATCACCCTTGTTCTTGAAAATCGGTACCAGTATGCTTCTTCTCCACTCCTCAGGCATCCTCTCACTTTCCAAGATTATGTTAAACAATCTAGTTAAAAACCCCACTGCCATCTCTCCTAAACACCTCCATGCCTCCACAGGTATGTCATCAGGACCAACTGCCTTTCCACTCTTCATCCTCTTCATAGCTGCCCTCACTTCCTCCTTGTTAATCCACTGAACTTCCTGGTTCACTATCCCTACATCATCCAACCTTCTCTCTCTCTCATTTTCTTCATTCATCAGCCCCTCAAAGTACTCCTTCCTCCTTCTCAACACACTCTCCTCGCTTGTCAGCACATTTCCATCTCTATCTTTCATCACCCTAACTTGCTGCACATCCTTCCCAGCTCGGTCCCTCTGTTTAGCCAATCGGTACAAGTCCTTTTCTCCTTCCTTAGCGTCTAACCTGTCATACAACTCACCATACGCCTTTTCCTTTGCCACCTCTCTCTTTGCTTTACGCTGCATCTCCTTGTACTCCTGTCTACTTTCTTCATCTCTCTGACTATCCCACTTTTTCTTTGCCAACCTCTTCCTCTGTATAATTTGCTGTACTTCCTCATTCCACCACCAAGTCTCAAATATTTAAAATCTATGCTGTTGATTTCTTTTTGCAGATTTTCACTGATGTGAACATGGTGACAAAACAATACGTGTAGTATGAAAATAGCAAAGCTGTGACTTTTGTTTTCATATGTCACTGCTGATAAACAGAATAATTTTTTTCAAAGTATTGATGTGAAAACATGTTGGTATGGGTCCAAGACGGTAAAAATATTTGTCCTCATGGTAAATTCGGCAAAAAAACCAGATGCGTCACACTGCTGCTCTGAGGAGAAAATCTGCTTTTTCTTATATCACATTACCATCAACCCCCTCTGACCTGCCTACGTCATACACCGATCAGCCAAAACATTAAAAACCACCTGCCTTATATTGTGTAGGTCCCCCCTCGTGCTGTCAAAAGAGCTCTGAGCTGTTGAGGCATGGAGTCCACAAGACCTCCGAAGGTGTCCTCTGGCACCAAGACTTTAGCAGCAGATCCTTTAAGTCCTGTAAGTTAAGAGGTGGGGTCTCCGTGGATCGGACTTGTTCTTCCAGCACATCCCACAGATGCTCGATCGGATTGAGATATGGGGAATTTGGAGGCCAAGGCAACACCTTGAACTCTGTCATGTTCCTCAAACCATTCCTGAACATTGTGTGCAGTGTGGCAGGATGCATTATCCTGCTGACAGAGGCCACTGCCATCAGGGAATACCGTTGTCATGAAGGGGTGTACTTGGTCTGCAACAATGTTAGGTAGGTGGTACGTATCAAAGTAAAATCCATATGAATGCCAGGACCCAAGGTTTCCCAGCAGAACTTTGCCCAGAGCATCACACTGCCTCCGCCGGCTTACCGGCTTCCCATAGTGCATCCTGGTGCCGTCTCTTCCCCAGGTAGATGACACATGCGCCCAGCTATCCCCAGCTCCAGTGCACTGTGTGTTCTGACATATGTCTATCATAGGCAGCATAAACCTTTTCAGCAATTTGAGCTACATCACATAAAGGTGATTCAGTTCATCTGGACACAACGTTTGTTGACAGAAATGTTTCATCATCATCTAAGTGACCTCTAAACTGACTGCAGGTATCCCACCCTTATTGTGTAAACACAAGATCCATTGCACATTGTCACAATTTACAAATATGCCTCAATGGGCTTTACAGCAACACAACATCCTGTCCTTAGCCGCCCACATCAGATAAGGAACAACTCCCTAAAAAACCCTTAAGAGGAAGAAAAACTAGGAAGAAACCTCAGGGAGCGCCACAGAGGAGGGATCTCTTTCCCAAGACAGACAACGTGCAATGATGTTGTGTTTACACAATTTACACAATACAGCATTGAAAGAGCGTAACAGAGTTATAACAGACTTATAAAATATATGAAGAATATGATGAGCAGGATGCAAAGCAGTGTCCAGATGCCACCGGAACAGCCTAAAACTGTCAGTGGTTTTAATGTTTTGGCTTATTAGGTGTATGGAGACACTACCATCCCTTTTCTACATATACACACCCCCTTTATATCCTTTGTACATCGACACCACCATCGCAGATGAGTGTTTACTTTCTCTTTAAGTTCCATGTGATAACTTTATGGTAAGATATTAACATTTTACTGTGGCATGTGTGCTTTTATAAAACATAACCCGTGGGTTAAAACCCTGTAGCTACATCCAGTGCTTAGAAGAGTATTCTTTCTTATAAATCCTTAAAGAATCATGACAAAAAGTATGTTTAATTTTTAATTACAACATGAAATATGGATATTTTGCTGTAACAAAGATCTAAGTATTTGTTTATAACCTAAGCTAAATCATATAATCCTAGTTTTCCTTAATTTATGTATTTTGTCTCTGTCCTCTAGAAGTCCATGAGCTCTCAGTTCCTGAAGAGGAGGTTTCCTCTGTGAAGCAGGAGTGGAGTCCCAGTCTTGTCCAGGGGGAGTCAGAACCCCCACACATTAAAGCGGAAGAGGAGGAACTCTGGAGCGGTCGGGAGGAAGAGCAGCTTCAGGGAGTGGAGGAGGAGGAGGCCTATATCACCAAGTTTCCTTTCGCTCCTGTCCCTGCGAAGAGTGAAAATGATGAAGAGGAGGTTCAGTCCTCACATCTTCATCAAAGCCAAACTGAGGAGGAAACCAGCAGCTCAACTGAACAGATGAAAGCAGAAGCTGATGGAGAAGACTGTGGACTGTCAGAACCAGCCAGGAACTTGGATCCAGCTGCTGATGTACAACCAGCGAGTGATGGACAGTTCCTGTCTTCACACTGCCGTGAGACTGACACCGAAGACAGTGAGAATGAGGGAATGGAGACTGAAGACAATGATGAAGACTGGAACAAGAATAGAGAGCCTCGGTCAGGTCTGGACACAGCAGAGAACAACGAGATTCTTTTGGATTTTAAGAGATCCTCTGAGGAAAAACCCTTTTGTTGCCCAGTTTGTGGTAAAATGTTTTGCCAGAATTATTTGATGCAGAGACACATGAGAGTCCATACAGGACAGAAACCCTTTACGTGCTCTGTTTGTGGTAAAGGGTTTTCTGCACGAGGAGATATGCAGAAACACCTGCGAACCCATACAGGAGAGAAACCCTTTATGTGCTCGGTCTGTGGTAAAGGATTCTCTGAAAAGGGAAATCTGCAGAAACACATGAGAACACATACGGGAGAGAAACCCTTCACTTGTAGAGTCTGTGGGAAAATGTTTGCTCAAACAGGACATCTACAGACACACATGATGGGACATACTGGAGAAACACCCTTTATTTGCTCAGTCTGTGGAAGAGGCTTTAGCCTCAAGAGAAACCTGCAGACACACATGACGACTCACACGAGAGAGAAGAGCCTCAGCTGTTCAGTGTGTGCTAAAGACTTTTCTCATGGTGGGGCGTTACAGGCTCACATGAGAATCCATTCAGGAGACAAGCCGTTCAGCTGCTCTTTCTGTGGTAGATGTTTCTCTCAGAGCGGGCACATGCAGAGACACATGAGAGTACATACAGGCGAGAAACCCTTCAGGTGCTTCATTTGTAGTAAAGAGTTCAGCCAGAAGAGCAGCCAGAGGAGACACATGATGGTCCATAGAGGATTAGACGACATCTAAGTGGAGTCGACTGTGTGCAGTCTTTTTTCTGCACATTTTAGAAGGACAGGGTCATAATCACTTCACAGAGCGACAAGATTACAAGTATTCAGCCCGGCCAAGGATAAAGACAGGAGGACTACTTTTTTTTTCACCCTTTGGGTAAAAGTAGTGTAATTCTATTGTAATTCAAGCATTTTAAATGAAAAGACATCCACCCTTTTAATTCAGTTATTTTAATTTTGATGTTTGGCCATCGTACAGTGGGAGGAGGTAGGAATCCAGATGTGAAGACAGTTTACATGTCAGCTCATCTGACACAGAGCCACAACACCGACATGTTCACTGACAGCACGTTAACATCTGTTTCAGATGGTAGAGAGGAACTGCTCTTCATCTGGGCTCTGAGCGCCGGCATCAGTGAACGTTAAAATTCAGTCATCATGGCAAACTGATTAAACTCTAAGAAGCCTAAAGCCGTGTATTTGGCCAAGTCCTCAAGCACCCCTTCCTGCACATTTTCTGTTACCCTGCAGATGTATGTACTTACTCAAGCAGTCATGTTGCAGCATTAAGTGTGTCAGGTTTTTCAAATCTGACATAATTGATGCTGATTGTTGGAATAAGAACAGGAAAGCCTGTCTTGCAAGGGAACATTTGCTGGATGTGGTCCTTGAGTACTGGGTTGGGAAACGTTGGCCTAAACAGTTGTCCTCACATTGGCTGTTGGGGCCCTCTTGTCATTTCAACATCAGCGTCAGTCCTTGAAAAACCCATGGTGGTTAGCTCTACATGACTTATGGAGCAGTGGGAGAAGCGCTCCAAAGTTTATATTAGATATAGGTCAGAGAGCAAAACATGATTTTTAAAACAAAGTTTTAATCAAGACAGAACCTGGAAGTCGTCCAGCTCAGTAGGAACTCAGTTCCTGACAGGAGGGAGCGCGTCTGCATTCAGGGGCATTTTCACATAAAATCTTAGCATATAATCGCCAACTGTTACCTAAATGCATTTTGTAACTCGGTGCATTGTGGGAGTTTGGGGCTCTGCAGTGAGCACTGGCACCGCCAGCATTATCTGTGTGAAAGATTATACCAAGTAAATCCACTTAATAACATTTTTATAATTGCTAGGGATGCACCGATAAGACTTTTCCAGTAAAATAGGATAAAAGAATTCAGCTAGAAAAGGGTTCTGGGGAACTGCATGGGCAGCTGACATCCTCTGCCAGGCATTGCTGAAAAAAGCTGACCTCTGAGCTGAACTAGCTGAATTGCTTTACTTAAAATCCTGCAAACTAGAGTGTGATAGTGGCAAAGCTGAGGTCCGTACCTAAAGAAGCTGAAAATGCTGAAATCTTAACTGCATTCGCTGAAAAAGAAGTCGAAGCCGGGTGTCCGGGTTTGTGTGGTGGTCTATTCTGTTGCCTACCAACACAAGGATCGGCAGTTTGAATCCGTGTTACCTCCGGCTTGGTCGGGCGTCCCTACAGACACTATTGGCAGTGTCTGCGGGTGGGAAGCCGGATGTGGGTATGTGTCCTGGTCGCTGCACTAGCGCCTGTTTTGGTTGGTCAGGGTGCCTGTTTGGGGGGGGAGGGGGAACTGGGGGGAATAGCGTGATCTTCCCACGCGCTACGTCCCCCTGGTGAAACTCCTCACTGTCAGGTGAAAAGAAGCGGCTGGTGACTCCACATGTATGGGAGGAGGCATGTGGTAGTCTGCAGCCCTCCCCGGATCAGCAGAAGGGGTGGAGCAGCGACCGGGATGACTCGGAAGAGTGGGGGGGTAGTTGGCTGGATACAGTTTGGGAGGAAAAGAGGGGAAAAAGACGTGGAAGCTGAAACATAATCACCTACTGGCAGAACTGGGAGTTGAATTGCGTTCCAATCCTGCGACCCCGATCGGGGGTCGCAGGATGCTGGAGCCTATCCCAGCAGTCACTGGGCAGCAGGCGGGGAGACACCCTGGACAGGCTGCCAGTCAATCACAGGGCCCACACATTCATACCTAGCTGAGAAGTTAAATATTTCTGCCTGAGTAGGAGCTGAAGGGCATCGTCTGAAGAAGCTGAGAGGCTGGATGGCCTGAACAAGCATGTTCCAGTGAAAAAGAGGATAAATGCGTGAAAGAAGAAAAGAAAAACAAATTAAATTTCAAGCAGTTGATTTGAACATTTGATCTGAGATTCCCTGAAAGGGGATGAATTTGCAGTTTAAGTATGATTACATTGCATTAATACAATATGAATAATAAAAGAAATCCAACAAATGGTTTTTCAGTTGTTTACTCCAGTTTTCATAACAGCTGAGTCTGACTGTAGATAGCAGTGCAGATGACTGTCATTAGTTCTTAGTGTTGGGTGAAGAGTAAACATACGACTTGGAGACTAGTTTCACTGTGTGTATATGTGGCCATTGTTCTCAATGCTTAGCACAGTGATGCATGATACTGGATTTTATCATAGTGATGCATGATACTGGATTTTATCATAGTGATGCATGATACTGGATTTTATCATAGTGATGCATGATACTGGATTTTATCATAGTGATGCATGATATTGGGTTTTATCATAGTGATGCATGATACTTGATTTTATAGTGATGCATGATACTGGATTTTATCATAGTGATGCATGATACTGGATTTTATCAGAGTGATGCATGATACTGGATTTTATCATAGTGATGCATGATATTGGGTTTTATCATAGTGATGCATGATACTGGATTTTATCATAGTGATGCATGATACTGGATTTTATCATAGTGATGCATGATACTGGATTTTATCATAGTGATGCATGATACTGGATTTTATCATAGTGATGCATGATATTGGGTTTTATCATAGTGATGCATGATACTGGATTTTATTATAGTGATGCATGATACTGGATTTTATAGTGATGCATGATACTGGATTTTATCATAGTGATGCATGATATTGGGTTTTATCATAGTGATGCATGATACTGGATTTTATCATAGTGATGCATGATACTGGATTTTATCAAATTGATGCATGATGTTGGATTTTATCATAGTGATGCATGATACTGGATTTTATCATAGTGATGCATGATACTGGATTTTATCATAGTGATGCATGATATTGGGTTTTATCATAGTGATGCATGATACTGGATTTTATTATAGTGATGCATGATACTGAATTTTATCATAGTGATGCATGATATTGGGTTTTATCATAGTGATGCATGATACTGGATTTTATCATAGTGATGCATGATATTGGGTTTTATCATAGTGATGCATGATACTGAATTTTATCATAGTGATGCATGATACTGGATTTTATCATAGTGATGCATGATACTGGATTTTATCATAGTGATGCATGATATTGGGTTTTATCATAATGATGCATGATACTGGATTTTATTATAGTGATGTATGATACTGGATTTTATAGTGATGCATGATACTGGATTTTATCATAGTGATGCATGATATTGGGTTTTATCATATTGATGCATGATACTGGATTTTATCATAGTGATGCATGATATTGGGTTTTATCATAGTGATGCATGATACTGGATTTTATTCTAGTGATGCATGATACTGGATTTTATCATAGTGATGCATGATACTGGATTTTATCATAGTGATGCATGATACTGGATTTTATCATATTGATGCATGATGTTGGATTTTATCATAGTGATGCATGATATTGGATTTTATAGTGATGCATGATACTGGATTTTATCATAGTGATGCATGATATTGGATTTTATAGTGATGCATGATACTGGATTTTATCATAGTGATGCATGATATTGGGTTTTGTCATAGTGATGCATGATACTGGATTTTATCATAGTGATGCATGATACTGGATTTTTGCTGATATTTTCCTAGTCATTTTGTCCAAAAAGAATTAAGGAAGAAAACAAACTTTCACACCCCTCGCCCTCTCCAGCCACAATACACAACTAACAGCACTCCCTGCCAGCCACTCCCCCCTCCCCATTGAACCCCCACCCACACTCAGGATCTGTGTTGAGGATGTGCACCAGCTCTTCCAGAGGAAGAAGACCAGGGAGGCACCGGGCCCGAATGGCGTGTCACCCTCCTGTCTCAAAGACTGTGCTGACCAGCTGGCCTCCATCTTCACACTGATCTTCACCAGATCACTGGAGCTCTGTGAAGTCCCCTCCTGCTTAAAGAGCTCCACTATCATCCTGGTCCCCAAGAAACCTCGTGTCACAGGATTAAATGACTACAGGCCCATTGCCCTAATGTCTGTGGTCATGAAATCCTTCCAAGAGACTGGTGTTGGTCCACCTGAAGGAAATCACAGACCCCCTACTCGACCCCCTGCAGTTTGCCTATCGAGCAAACAGGTCAGTGGAGGATGCAGTCACCATGGGATTGCATGATTCAAACCAGTTTAGTGCTGTGCCACAAAGTCCAACCCAGTTTTCCAATCGGTCCAGTAATATGTTGTAGTCGACTGTGTCAAACAGCACTGAGATCCAGTAACACCAGCACTGAGATTCTGCCACCATCTGTGTTTAAGCAGAGGTCATTAAAGACTTTAACAAGAGCAGTGGTCCAAATCCTGACTGGAAGACACCAAAACTATTGTTAGTGTCAAGAAGTTGTTGAGCTGCTGGAAAAGAGCTTTTTCAATTATTTTACGTAGAAACGTGCGGTTTGATAAGGGCCTATAACTGTTAATTAATGAACTGCCTGGATTATTCTTTTTTAAGAGTGGCCTGATGACTGCAGTTTTCAGGGCCTGTGGGAAGAGACCTGAGAGAAGAGACATGTTGACAGTTTGTGAAAGATCTGAGGACATGCACTTAGAAACATTTTTGAAAAAGCCTGTTGACAGAATATCAAGGCAGCAAGAGAAGATTTCAGATGTTGTATAATGTCCTCCACGTTTTTATGGTTGATGGGATCAAATTGTGAGAAGGTCCTGGGTTTGAGCCCTGGGGTAGTCCAGCCTCGGGGGTCATCCCGGGTGGTCCTCTGTGTGGAGTTGGCATGTTCTCCCCGTGTCTGCGTGGGTTTCCTCCGGATGCTCCGGTTTCCTCCCACAGCCCAAAGACATGTAGGTCAGGTGAAAAGGTCGTACTAAATTGTCCCTAGGTATGAATGTGTGTGGGCCCTGTGTGATGTTCTGGCGGCCTGTCCAGGGTGTCTCCCCGCATGCCACCCGATGACTGATGGGACAGGCTCCAGCATCCCGCAACCCTGAGAGCAGAATAAGTGGTTCAGATAATGGATGGATGGATGGGATCAAATTGTGACATGCTATTGGAATGGATTTTAGCTGGACCGAGGGACAACACATGCCTTGTACCTAGTATGGAAAAAAATGAAAAGAAACATGGACAGCACATGTTTTTTCACCAAACGCCAGCCTGTGAGTAAGAGATTCCCAGCTGTATAGTAATATTATTAAAGATGATTAGCTAATAAAAAATATACTTTAGATAGCCTAATTAATGAAGGAACATAGAAAACCAGCCGAGTGAGGGTGGCAGCAGCATAGAGCAGCACGGTGAGTCTCAGGTCAGGCTCTACATTCTCGTCTCGACACCTGGATGAGAGAAATAAGGCTGTCATTTGATTCTTGGAGCAGTGATGTAGACAGCTGATGGTCATCCTAAATCAATATGAAGAATATTAGTGTTCATGCTCTTTCAATTAATTTGAGAATGCCTATTTTGCAGGTGGCAAATATCAATTAATGACGGTACAGTTGTAAATGGGATGACTGATATCACCCCTACAGAAAATCAAAGTCCACAGTGTTGTTGTTTTGTGTTTTTCTTGCCCTCTTGTATGTGTTTAAGTGGGAGAGTCCTGCTGGCGTCATGTCTGGCTGCCGCTTCTCCCTCTCATAGCCCCCTTTCCATCCACCCCTGTATGACTGTGTTGTGTTTATCTGTTGCCTTGTTTCACCCCGTTTATTGTAAAGCACCTTTGAGTGGTAGAAAGGTGCTATATAAGTCTGGTTTATTATTATTGATAGGTGGTGACAATACCAGCTGGTGATCCGATAGCTAAAAGATTTTTTTCCATCAGTTTGTGAAGATTGGCAGTGCGAGACAGAGCGTGGTTTTTGACAGCCATGGCAGCAGCAGTGCAGGAGGTGTATGGATCCTGACAACACCAGGGACACTGACAGTCATAGAGGAAGAGTAAGGATCCTAACAACACCAGGGAACAACATCAGGGACACTGGTAGTCATAGAGGAAGAGTATGTATCCTAACAACACCAGGGAACAACACCAGGGACACTGGCAGTCATAGAGGAAGAGTAAGGATCCTGACAACACCAGGGAACAACACCAGGCACACTGACAGTCATAGAGGAAGAGTAAGGATCCTAACAACACCAGGGAACAACATCAGGCACACTGGCAGTCATAGAGGAAGGGTATGGATCCTAACAACACCAGGGAACAACACCAGGCACACTGGCAGTCATAGAGGAAGAGTGTGGATGCTGACAACACCAGGGACACTGACAGTCATAGAGGAAGAGTATGGATCCTGACAACACCAGGGACACTGGCAGTCATAGAGGAAGAGTATGGATCCTGACAACAC